>NC_086448.1:286681284-286983427 GCF_028390025.1 Pseudophryne corroboree
GCTAAGACTGCTTTTCTCCCAAATACTAATCTTTCTGCACAGAAGGCAAAAAGTACCACTTTTCGTTCCCCGAAACCACTAAGCCCAAGACCAAACAATCCTGGGCAGCCCGTTAGCCTGCTTCTAAACAAGACAAGCCTGCTGCATGATGGGGCTGGCTTCCCCCTTGGGGACCCCAGGGTGGGAGGCCGACTTCTACAGTTCACCCAAGTCTGGTTAAAGACCACTTCAGACGCATGGGTGTTGGAAGTTGTCTCTCACAGGTACGCGGTCTCTTTCAAGAGACATCTCCCTTGCCAGTTTTGCACCACGGTTCTACCTTCACACCAGTTAAAGGCGCAAGCTTTGCAAACAAGTGTCAGTTCTCTCCTGAGTACAGGATTGGTTGTGCCGGTACCCCAGTCCCAAAGAGGCAGAGATTATTACTTGACCCTGTTTCTAGGACCAAAACCAAATGGGTCATTCTGGCCTATACTCAACCTCAAATACCTGAACAAGTTTGTGAGAGTGCCCAGGTTTCGCATAGAAACACTGCTCAATTATACTGGATATAGAACCCGGAAACTATATGGTATCCCTGGATATACAGGATGCATACCTGCATATACCTATTGCCATGTCTCACCAGAAGTTTCTGCGGTTTGCTATTGGCAACCTACATTATCAATTCCAGGCTCTACCATTTGGACTTGTCATGGCTCCTCGGACCTTCACCAAGGTCATGACCGTGATAACAGCCCATCTCTGTCGCCAGGGGATCAGAATCCTGCTGTATCTGGACGACCTGCTGATTATGGCAAATTCCCAAGATGTTCTCCTCAGTCATCTGCAAATGACGGTAACCTTCCTGCAAACCCACGGGTGGCTTATCAGTTGGAAGAAGTCCTCGCTAATTCCAGCTCAGAGCATGGTGCACCTGGGGGCACTTTTGGACACACAGAGTCAACGGCTGTTTCTGTCCCCAGAAAAGGTCCTGAAACTTCAGGACCAGCTAAGATGCTTTCTTTGTTGCCGCAGAGTATCGATACACTCTGCGATGCAAGTACTTAGCCTGATTGTGTCTGCATTCGACATAATAGAGTACGCTCAATTTAATTCCCACCCACTACGGAGGTTAATACTTTCCAAATGGGATAGCCAACCTCATCGGATCAGATCTCAGATGATCACTTTAACTCCAGAGGTTTGTCTGTCGCTGGCCTGGTGGCTACAGGATCAGCGATCAAGCAGGGGCCGTCCCTTCCGGATCCCCGACTGGGTCCTGCTAACAACAGATGCCAGTCTGAAGGGATGGGGTGCAGTGTTGGAGCAACACTCCTTTCAGGATTGCTGGACCAAGGAGGAATCCTTCCTCCCAAAAAACATTCTGGAGTTGAGGGCGGTGTTCAATGCATTATCTCTCCCCTGCCTCTTGTACAGAACAGGCCTGTTCAAGTACGGTCAGACAACGGCACCGCAGTGGCATACATAAACCATTAAGGTGGCACCTGAAGTCGCATGGCAATGATGGTAGTGTCAAAAATCCTTTGTTGGGCGGAATGCCATCTGCCAGCCATATCAGCAGTGTTCATTCCAGGCATCCTAAACTGGGAAGCAGACTTCCTCAGTCACCAGGATGTGCACGCTGGAGAGTGGAGTCTTCATCCGGAAGTCTTTCAACTCCTAGTGCACAGATGGGGCCTACCGGACGTGGACCTAAAGGTGTCTCAACACAATCACAAGGTTCCGGTCTTCGGATCAAGAACCAGGGATCCTCAAGCAGCGTTCGTGAACGCACTGGTGGTTCCATGGAACTTTTGGCTACCCTACGTGTTCCGTCCAGTGTCACTCCTGCCCAGGGTACTGCGGAAGTTCAAACAAGTAGGAGGAATACTACTTCTAGTCACTCCAGCGTGGCCTCAAAGGCATTGGTTCTCAGGCCTACAGGGTCTATCGATAGAGAATCCCCATCTACTTCCTCAGCACCCGGACCTTCTTGTACAGGGCCCTTGTCTCTACCCAGACCTGGCCAGACTGGCTTTGATGGCATGGCTCTTGAAGCATCACTCCTGAGGGCCAAAGGATTTTCCGAGGTGGTTTTCCAGATACAACATAGTTTATTAACATAAACCCTTCATCTATTGTTCTCAGCTGCAATACAATACAGAGAACAGTACAGCAGGGGATTAAGTCCGACTGCCCAGTCTCAGTTAATCCTATTAAAGGTCAAGATAAACATGGACCCATCTGTATGTTGAAAGCTCACAAACCGGCATCTGCCCGGATTTATTACAGGGTCTGGAATTCCTACTTCACCTGGTGTGCTGCGAAGAATTATGGTACATATTGTTTTAGAACATCCAGAATCCTGGCTTTTCTGCAACAAGGCCTTGACCTAGGTCTTCGTCTGGCCTCCCTCAAAGTTCACATTTCTGCCTTGTTGGTATGGTCTCAGAGAATTTTTTTGTCTATACCTGACATTCATACTTTCACTCTGGGCGTACTTAGGATTCAGCCTCCCTATGTCCCTCCCTATGTGGCTCCATGGGATTTGACTGTTGTACTAAAAGCCCTGCAAGAGTCTCCATTTGAACCTCTTGAGTTGGCGGACCTTAAATGGCTCACGGCCAAGGTCCAGTTTTTGCTGGCTATTGCCTCTGTAAGACAGGTGTCGGACTTAGGCGTTTTGTCCTGTCGTCCACCCTATTTGATTTTTCACCATGATCGGCAGTTCTACGAACTCGGACGGGTTATTTACCTAAGGTGTTGTCATCTTTTCACCTTAACCAAGAGATTTTGGTTTTGGCCTTTATCTCTTCAGACTTGTCCTCCAAAGAGCGTTCTTTGGATGTGGTAAGGGCTCTCCGTTTTTATGTGGAAAGGACTGCCTCTATCAGGAGGTCAAATTCCCTTTTTGTACCATTTGGTTTCTACAAACGTGGCTGGCCTGCGAATAAGCAAACCATGGCCAGATGGATTAGAATGGTGATTGCACAAGCTTATGCGCAGGCTGGACTCCTACCTTCTGCTGATAATAAAGCCCATTCTACTTGGTCTGTTGAACCTTCTTGGGCGGCTCGCCATGGGGGCGTCCGCAGAACAATTGTGCAAGGCGGCTACGTGGTCCTCAGTGAACACATTTATTAGGTTCTATGCCTTTGATACTTCCGCCTCCCAGAATGCTTCCTTTGGATGCCGGGTCCTAATATCCGCTAAGGCGAGTCCCCTCCCTTCAGGAACTGCATTAGGACATCCCAGGTGTTTTCCTGTGGAAACCAATGTATCCTGCTGCAGAAAAGGAGTGTTATGGTAGACTTACTGTGGTTAACACTGCTTCTGTGATGTACATTGGTTCTACAGGGCACCCACCCTGACGCACCTATTTTCTATGGGTTTGTCTGGCATTAGCCGCTGGTACCGTCTCCTGTCGTGAGAATGTGGTTCTATGTGACTAACATCTGCCTTCTCTCTTGCCTGCTCCTGCATTTGACTGGTTAACAAAACTGAGCTCCAGTGTCTGGAGGCAGGGTTTACAGAGAAAGCCCCAATGCATCCAGGGACAGCCTAAAGCTTTGCACTGTTGGTGCCTCTTGATCATGATCCACTCTACACCCCAATGTTTTCCTGTGGAACCGATGTACCTCGCAGAAAGAATGTTAACCATGGTAAGTCTACCATAGCACTCCTTTTTCAAATTAAGACTTATGACCATTAGCGTGTAACAAGTATTTTTTTACACAAATAATTGCCCATATTGTGTGTATTCACTGAATTGAGTACATAATACAATTCTCTGTTCTAGCATCTAATACTGTGCATAGCATCCCCTTTGAGACAATTACTGTAATAATAATTTGAGATATTGATACATAACATTTGTTGTAGTCTTGAGAGGATGGTAAATCCTTGATCAGTAAGGGCATGTCATCATCTGGATTGCATGAAGCAGCAGAATTGTTGCAGATACTGTACATACAATTTTTGCGCTATTTCCAATGGCTTTTTTTATGAAAATTACCCATACATACAGTAGTACAAATACTGATTAGCTTTGTTTAAGGAAAAATGTTTTTAATGGACAGGGGCCCTTTATGCCAAAGAAAAGAGAAACCATACACACTCAGTTTTGATATAAAGTTGAGTAAGCATGAGTAAATTGAGTAAGCATGCACCAAGCAATGTAGTAGAATGCTTCATACACATAAGAGGGACATATGTAAAATAGATAGTCCCGATGTCTGATGTGTTTCATTATTTATTTTTAGACTAAATTGAGTCTAAATGAAAGAAATATTATGTAAAGGGTTTTTCTAAAGTATGAAGTTAGACGTTTGATAGGCTGTTTACTGTACACTGTTGCACAATGGCCTCTACTTTTTAGAGCCATTTCCAAAGAGGATAGTGCAGTTATGCACAATGGTGCTTTTCAATGTATTCTGTCTTGTAAATGAGCCCCTATCTATGTGCTAGTTCTTTCATACACAAGGACAAGGCTAGTGATGTCAGTGAATCTCAAATGACTACAATCTTTGCTGTTCGATCTGCATCAGATTCCATAGGCAAGTCATAATGTACTTTTTGGTATTGCTGCAGCAGAATATAATAATATGAATATCCAATGTATGTTGCATTCAAACCTAATTCTTAAAACTTCAATTTTGGGATTTTATAATGAAGAGGTGTACATTTTGGCCTTTCTCTTTATAATAGATGAGAAGTTTTTTTTCCTTTTAAGAAAGCTGTAGTACAGGCCTGGCCAACCTGTGGCTCTCCAGCTGTTGTGAAACTACACATCATAGCATGCCCTGCCACAGTTTCAGCATTTCCTAATAGCAAAACTGTTGCAGGGCATGCTGGGACTTGTAGTTTCACAACAGCTGGAGAGCCACAGGTTGGCCAGGTCTGCTGTAATAGGAAGTCTGTTCAGAAGGGTAAACGGAAGATAGGTCGACAGATAAAATGTCGACAGTCAGTAGCAGGGCCGGTGCTAGGGTGTTCGACGCCCCCCTGCAAACTATGAATTTGTGCCCTCCCATATTCCTTTGGCGCGCGCCGGGAAAAGGGGTGTAGTCTTACAAGTAAGGGGCATGGCCACACAACAGTACCCCCATTCAAAATTACGCCACAATGTAGCACAATCTTATTCATCTTATACGTAATGCCCCACCCGTAGTAGTAGCGTCCTTATATGTAATGCCCCCCAGTAGTAGTAGCGTCCTTATACATAGTGCACCCCCAGTAGTAGTAGCATCCTTATGCATAATGCCCCCCCAGTAGTAGTAGCATCCTTATGCATAATGCCCCCCAGTAGTAGTAGCATCCTTATGCATAATGCCCCCCCAGTAGGAGTAGCATCCTTATGCATAATGCCCCCCAGTAGTAGTAGCAGCATCCTTATGCATAATGCCCCCCCAGTAGTAGTAGCATCCTTATGCATAATGCCCCCCAGTAGTAGTATCATCATCCTTATGCATAATGCCCCCCCAGTAGTAGTAGCATCCTTATGCATAATGCCCCCCCAGTAGGAGTAGCATCCTTATGCATAATGCCCCCCCAGTAGTAGTAGCATCCTTATACATAATGCCCCCCCCAGTAGTAGTAGCATCCTTATACATAATGCCCCCCAGTAGTAGTAGCATCCTTATACATAATGCCCCCCCAAGTAGTAGCGTCCTTATACGTAGTGCACCCCCAGTAGTAGAAGCGTCCTTATACGTAATTCCCCCTAGTAGTAGTAGCATCCTTATACATAATGCCCCCCAGTAGTAGTAGCATCCTTATACATAATGCCCCCCCAAGTAGTAGCATCCTTATACGTAGTGCACCCCCAGTAGTAGAAGCGTCCTTATACGTAATTCCCCCTAGTAGTAGTAGCGTCCTTATACGTAATGCCCCCTCCAGTTGTAGTAGCGTCCTTATACGTAATGCACCCCCAGTAGTAGTAGCATCCTTATGCGTAATGCCCCCCCAGTAGTAGTAGCGTCCTTATACATAATGCACCCTCCAGTAGTAGTAGCATCCTTATACGTAGTGCACCCCCAGTAGTAGTAGCATCCTTATACGTAGTGCACCCCCAGTAGTAGAAGCGTCCTTATACGTAATTCCCCCTAGTAGTAGTAGCGTCCTTATACGTAATGCCCACTCCAGTTGTAGTAGCGTCCTTATACGTAATGCACCCCCAGTAGTAGTAGCGTCCTTACACGTAATTCCCCCTAGTAGTAGTAGCGTCCTTATACGTAATTCCCCCTAGTAGTAGTAGCGTCCTTATACGTAATGCCCCCTCCAGTTGTAGTAGCGTCCTTATACGTAATGCACCCCCAGTAGTAGAAGCGTCCATATGCATAATTCCGCCCTAGTAGTAGTAGCGTCCTTATACGTAATGCCCCCCCAGTTGTAGTAGCGTCCTTATACGTAGTGCACCCCCAGTAGTAGAAGCGTCCTTATACGTAATGCGCCCCCAGTAGTAGTATTGTTATACGTAATGCCCCCCCAGTAATAGTAGCGTCCTATACATAATGCCCCCATGTAGTAGTATCGTCCTTATACGTAATGACCCCCCAGTAGTAGCATCGTTACACGCAATGGCCCCCATTAGTAGCGTCGTTACACGTAATGCCCCCCCTGTAGTAGTAGCATCCTTAAAGCACACATAAATGCACACAGACATACCACACACACACACACACACACACACACACACACACACACACACATTTCCCTTTCACACTTCACTTACCTAAGCCAGTCTCCCTACACTACAGCAGCCTGGTCCGTGTTGCTCCGCCCCCTTCTGGCCCATTTAGCCCCGCCCATTCCGCCCCGCTTAGCCCCGCCCCCTTTGGTACCGTGCACAGCGCTGTCCTGTCACACAGGTGAGGGGAGGGGAGGGAGGAGGATTTTCATGCTGCAGGTGCCACAGCCAGTGCCTGTCATACAGTAACAGGCACAGCAGCAGCAGCAGCAGGGGGCACAGGACGGCGCAGCAGGGAAGGAATGCAGAGCAGGGGGAGCGCCTCTCCGTCCCAGCGCCTCCCTGCACTGCATCCCTTCGCTGAGTGGGTAGCGCCGGGCCTGGTCAGTAGGTTGAAACCATAAGGTCGACAGGTTCAAATGGTCAACATAACATACAGTCGACATGAGTTCTTTAGAATTTTTTTCAACTTTTTCATACATTAACGTCCACATGGACTATGATTGTGAATAGTAACTTCCCCGGAGCATTGGAAAACAAAGTGATCCACTAATTGGGGTTCTACATAATAAAAGGTAAAATTTGACACCACATTTTTTTCCCCAAAACTCATGTCAGACCATTTCCGTGTTGCCCATTTGACCCTGTCGACCTTTTGACCATGTTGACCTGTTATACCATAACCCAAGGCCGGATCAAGGCTCCAGGGGCCCCGGTGTACTTTAGACAAGGGGGGCCCTGAGGGCTAAATATAGTGTATATACTGTAGGAAGGGGAGGTTCCTTACATATATATATATATATATATATATGATTGATAAAAGTGAGCAGAAAGCTGTTGGAGGCAGAAACGAAGGATAGCACATTTTATTAAATAGAAAATTAGCATACATACACACAACACACACACAGCATTCATAAACACTCACAAACAGCATACATACATACCACACAGCATACACACACACACACACACACACACACACACACACACACACACACACACACACACCATGCATACACATTACACACCAACAACATACACACACACTACACACCAACAACATATACACACACACACACACACACACACACACACACACACACACACACACTATACACCAACAACATATATACACACACACACACACACACACACACACACACACACACACACACACACACACACACAGCATGCATACATACACACACCAACATATACACACACTACTCACCTACAACATATATATACATACACACCACTAACCAACTGAACAAAGGAGAAGAGGAGGAGATTCTGCCGGAGTCCATGTGAGTTAAACATAGGAGGAGCTGCTGCACATGCTCAGCAGCTCCCTCCACTGTGTGTTCGAGAGGCAGAGAGCTCAGCTGATCAGAGGCAGAGCTCTCAGTGAGGAGCAGCCAATTCATTCACGGCAGTTCGTAAGTGCCTGTGGGTGGCCCCGCTGGGTGCAGAGACGGAGACAAGGCTGTCTCCGTCTCTGAAACACAAAATTTGTCTGCAGAGAGGGGAAAGTTTGCACCACTGCCACCAATGAATGAACTTCCTAAAATAAAATAAAAACTACCAGTGCTTGACGGAAGGCACGGGGGGCCCTTAAATCTGGGGGGCCCAGGGTAATGTGTCCCCTGGGCTCCCCCCTTAATCCGGCTCTGCCATAACCATTCAGAAGAACATTGCATTTACGTTCATTACTTATTATAGTAAAATTTACTTCTAGGGGTGCATTGATTTTGATGTGCAGAAAAGGTCACTGATTATTTGGAAATCCATGGTAAATATTATGATACAAGATAAAGCAATGTAGGCTATAGTATTAGTCATATGATTTTGCATGCGACAGCTGGATTTGTATATGATCTATTTTTACTTAATTTATAATTCAGAAACTTCATGTAACAAAGATCTCTCATGCAGCATAACCTGCTTATTAATTATTTATTGTTATAATTCCTTCTTACAAGGGACATATTTTCCACACACTTTGCAAGTATTGTCGTATTTGTCAAAACCTTTACTGTCCCTACCTCACTTAAAGAATAACTTTATGCAAATAGCTTTCTGAATTTTATTTAACCCTTCCCCATGTCTGGAGCGCTATGATGCTCCAGTGCTTATTTAGGCTGTAGGTAGTGGAAAATAATGAAAGGGTGCACAACTAAGACAGTATTTAAGAATAAATTACATTCAGTAAAATACAAAAGTGAAGAAGGTGATCAGGAACAATGCTGTAATGCATTAGTTACCACATAGCATTTCATAATTTATGTACATTGGGAGTAATTCAGAGTTGATGGCAGCAGCAAATTTGTTAGCAGTTGGGCAAAACCATGGTTCTCATTCCGAGTTGATCGCTAGCTGCTTTCGTTCGCAGCGCAGTGATCAGGCAAAAAATTGGCAATTCTGCGCATGCGTATGGGGCGCACTACGCACGTGCGTCGTACTTTCACAAAAGCGATGCAGTTTTACACAAGCTCTAGCGACGCTTTTCAGTCGCACTGCTGGCCGCAGAGTGATTGACAGGAAGTGGGTGTTTCTGGATGGTAACTGACCTTTTTTGGGGAGTGTGTGAAAAAATGCAGGTGTGCCAGATAAAAATGCTGAAGTGGCTGGAAAAACGTAGGCGTGGCTGGCCGAACGCAGGGCGTGTTTGTGAAGTCAAATCAGGAACTAAATAGTCTGAAGTGATCGCAAGGTAGGAGTAGGTCTGCAGCTACTCAGAAACTGCACAATTTTTTTTTTTGTAGCAGCGCTGCGATCCTTTCGTTTGCACTTCTGCTAAGCTAAGATACACTCCCAGAGGGTGGCGGCTTAGCGTTTGCACTGCTGCTAAAAGCAGCTCGCGAGCGAACAACTCGGAATGAGGGCCCATGTGCACTGCAGGCGTGGCAGATATAACATTTGCAGAGAGAGTTAGATTTGGGTGGGTTATATTGTTTCTTTGCAGGGTAAATACTGGCTGCTTTATTTTTACACTGCAATTAAAATTTCAGTTTGAACACACCCCACCCAAATCTTACTCTCTCTGCACATGTTATATCTGCCCCCCCTGCAGTGCACATGGGCCCTCATTCCGAGTTGTTCGCTCGGTATTTTTCATCGCATCGCAGTGAAAATCCGCTTAGTACGCATGCGCAATGTTCGCACTGCGACTGCGCCAAGTAACTTTACTATGAAGAAAGTATTTTTACTCACGGCTTTTTCTTCGCTCCGGCGATCGTAATGTGATTGACAGGAAATGGGTGTTACTGGGCGGATACACGGCGTTTCAGGGGCGTGTGGCTGAAAACGCTACCGTTTCCGGAAAAAACGCAGGAGTGGCCGGGGAAACGGTGGGAGTGCCTGGGCGAACGCTGGGTGTGTTTGTGACGTCAACCAGGAACGACAAGCACTGAAATGATCGCACAGGCAGAGTAAGTCTGGAGCTACTCTGAAACTGCTAACTCGTTTGTAATCGCAATATTGCGCGTACGTCGGTCGCAATTTTAAGAAGCTAAGATTCACTCCCAGTAGGCGGCGGCTTAGCGTGTGTAACTCTGCTACATTCGCCTTGCGAGCGAACAACTCGGAATGAGGGCCATGGTTTTGCCCAACTGCTAACAAATTTGTTGCTGCGATCAACTCTGAATTAAGCCCCATGGTTTTGCCCACATGCTAACAAATTTGCTGCTGCGATCAACTCTGAATTAGGCCCATAGAGTCCTTTAGTCCCCACGGTGCTTTATGTTAGAAGCAGGATGGTGCCTTAAGTTAAAATTGTTGAGGATTTTTTCCACAGAGAGGAGAGGAGGTAGCAGCACACACCACACTGTAATCTCAGTTCTATTGGCATTTGCCGTGGTAAGCCTTATAAAACAATAAGGCAAATATGTAGGGCAGACTGGAAATGCACCATTCTTTCCTCTAAACATGCTGTAATTGCGAACTTATGTATATTGGCGACTATCTCAAGTTGTGTACCTGTCAGCCACAGTAGCATATTATGAGCCTGGTTTATACCATATATACTTCACAGACCCTTATCTTCCACTTGTACATGTGTTTTAAACCATTTCTTGAAAGTGCAACTATTTACTATTATGCATAAGTTAAAACCCCCTGCAATATAGCTGAAACAACTACTGGCGACTCAGAGATGTACGCAGCGGCGTGTCTATCTGGTAAGCGCATGCGCACTGGCCGCAGTGCACATGCGTGACCCCTTTCCTTGCTGCGGCAGGCATTTGGGGGGGGGGGCGGTGTTTCGGTGTTGCAAGGGCGTGGCAGCTGAAACGGGGGCGTCACGAACGTTTTTGGGGTGGCTGCGTGACGTCACATGCAGCCGCACTGCCAGGCTGTGCAGGCAAGTGTCAAACTCAAATTGTTGCATTTGCAATTAAATTGCGGATGCATCGCGCAGTGGCGCCATATACATGCTGGGCGGCCCCCGGGCCCCATCATGTAAGGACATGGACTCAGATCTTGCTGTGGATGCAACAGTCTGCGTCCATCTCTGAATAGCCCCTTAAGCCATGAAGAATTAGGGCTAGATGCATCATCGCTTGGAAAGTGATAAAATGGAGAGAGAAAAAGCATGAGCCAATCACCTCCTAACTTTCATTTTTCAAACACAGCCTGTGACATGTCAGTTGGGAGCTGATTGGCTGGTACTTTTTCTCTCCCCATTTTATCACTCTTCAAGCGATGACGCATCTAGCCCTTAGTCAGCTTCAATGAATCACAAACAACCACTTACAAGAGGTTTGTTAGCACTGGCCACTACATAAACATAATTAAAATCATCATCATCATCATCATCATCACCACCACCACCACCACCATCACTTGCTATTTGCACCTACTCTTGACCACACGCAAATAATACAGCTTCCTCAGGCACAAATGCCTGGTCTTCATGTGTTCACACAAACTCGGGTGCAATAGTCATTCACCATATGGTCCATAGTTTTTAGCTACACATTTAAAATCTGTGATAATGTGTTCGGAGCAATGAATAAAAGAAACACAAAAAATAAAAACCATAAAAATATAACTGGCCTATTCTAAGGTGTCCAATGCTAATAGAACATCAAATACTTTGGTTTAGAAATCAGCACTCTGTTTCCATTCATCCTACTATTCCTCACACACACAGATTTTCATCAGCAGAGACTGATGATTATCATACTGTATATGGCATAGATACATTAACCCAACTTAATCACTGTCACAGTTGCAGTTGCTACAGTGTATTATTTACTATCTATTGTATGCTTGAGATTACTGACTTGTATCAAACTTAATATAATAATTTGCCAGCAGTTTTTATATAATTGCCACTGCCTGGACAAACCAAACTGAAAATATCTGTCACAGGAAGAACTCACCAGGCTAGAGGAACATCTTTTGCTATATCAAAATATGACCTTAACAGCAATACACATGCACTGTGTGGCCATGTGACTTCTCCCTCAAGATGTCATAGGAATGAGTATACACGACCAGTGGTTCTCAAACTCGGTCCTCAGGACGCCACACGTTTCACGTTTTCCATGTCACCCAGCAGCTGCACTGTGTATCACCAACTGTCACATTTTAAAAATCTACAGGTGACCTGCAAAACATGGACCGTGTGGGGTCCTGAGGACCGAGTTTTAGAACCTGTGCGCTACACAGTCAATGGAAGAGTGAGGAGTGCGGAAATTTCCTACATTGTCCTCATAGAGAAGCCTCTTTCACTTTCTTCCACCATTTTTGCACCATCTGCACAAGTGGGGAGCAGTACAAGTAAAGATGATGATGAGGACTGTAATAGAAATTGAGTAAGTGGAACAGGATGAGGGGTATGTCTGTGTACTACTACTATCTGACACTGAGTATGAGAATGTTGATGATGTTGTTTGTGTAAGTCTGCCACCAGTGGCTACAGTTCTGCATGTGATAAAAAGAAAGTGATTGTGATGAATGGGTATAAAACCAAAAAAGCAACCTCTTAGGTGTGGGATTATTTTTATCCAAATCCTGACAACATTTGTGAAGGCATCTGCTCCATTTGTGTGGGCAAAGTTAGTAGAGGTAGGGACATTAGCCATCTAGACATCTACTGTACCTCATGTCATGTAATTTGCAGCAAGTTCAGGAAACATATTTTTCAAAATTATAATAATTTGTTGTAATTAATACCCACCTCATCAACCTATTCATTAGTGATCGAAGGTAGTCCTTTAAAAAATTGTTTTGTGGGGGCCCAAACAAACCAAGCACTTCAGCCACAGAATTGGCAGTCCTTGTCGCTGAAGTGGTTGAATTGTTAAACTGTGCATGTCCTTTTTAATATCTGACATAAAATCCAACTTTTCTCTCTGTCACTCCTGTGTGGCAAGGTTTCAAAGTTGTACTATAAACTACCATGTGTTTGTGCCACTGCTCTGTTACTTAGTAAGCAACCAGCTCACTGCAGCTGTTTTGGCCTAAACTGGACAAAAACAATATTGTGAGCTGTGAAGTGAAATGAATGGAAATTAATGTTTTTGAGGTTAAAAAGTTCTAGGAACAAAAAAAGGCACACACTCCATAAATTTAGCTTTTTTATCATTTAAAAAAAAAAATAGAAAAAAATACAGATCCAAAACCAGTAGGGTGGTTTTAACAAAACCAAAACCCAATGATGAATTAGACCCAAAAACCAGCAAAAATGGTCCAGTGCACATCATTAATAATATTATTCTAATATAGATGTTCATGTGTGTTATTGAATAGATGTGCCAGGAGATCTCACATAGCTATGAACAAGCTCAGGATAACTTTTTTGAGCATCCCTAAGGTGCACTTGTGACATTTACACAGTCGATGAGTAGCACAGCCCATAAATAAACAACTTTGGTTTGGAAAATAGCGGTTGAGTTCATCAGTCATCACTTTCATTGAGACTGGCAGGTGGGCTTGCAAACCCTGCCAGATCTGATTAAAAAGAAGCTGCTAAGTGGCACAGACTCTTCTTAGGACATGTTTGTGCTGTGCACAGGCAGCGCTGTCCAAGGTAATTTTTTTAGTAAGTGAATAATGATTTTGGTGCCCCTTGATGGGATAAACATTTTATAAATGGTCTCACAAGGGAGGGCATGGCCACACAACAGTACCCCCAAGGATACAGGGAGATAATAGGTGACTGGGAAGGTAGGGGTTATAGGGAGATGGGAATGGTATAATAGATAGACAGTGTCTAGTTTGACAGTCAATAGATAGACACCACATGTTAAAAGGTCGACAGGGTCAAAAGATAGGTAGAAAAAAGTAGACAGTATAAAAAAAGGTCGACAGGGTCAAAAGATAGCTAGGACAAAAGTAGACAGTACAAAAGGTCAACAGGGTCAAAAGGTAGACAGGGTAAAAAGGTCGACATGAAAATGTTCGACAAACAAAAAGGTAGACACCATTTTTTTCTGCATTTTTGGGGTTTGTGTGGATAGTTTTGTCATCTGGGACCCCCATTTGTAGAAAGGCATCCCCTCGTGGGGCTTGCTGCACTTGCCACAAGGTTTATAACCAACTTTATGCCGACATGGCTAGCGAAGGTATGAAAAAGTCCAAAAACATGTAAAAAAACAAAAACAAACTGTCTACCTTTTTATGTTGACCATTTTCATGTCGAGCTTTTGACCCTGTCAATGTTTTGTACTGTCTACTTTTTTCATGTCGACCTTTTGACCCTGTCGACCGAATGCCTGTCTTACATATGGTGTCTATCTATTGACTGTCTAACTAACACTGTCATCATGCAGATACCGTGGGTGACAGATTTGAGGCTTCATTAGTGTGACATTGTAGTGACATTAGAAACAATGGGTTCCACCAGACCCAATTATATACACTGTGCTGGTGACAATACTAGTAAAACCTTTGATATTAACACCAGTGGGTAGGAAACTTTTCCAGTGTGGTGCTTCAGAGCAAGAAGTATGTGTGCACCTCAATGAGCAGAACATGCAGGTACATTAGCACACAACCAAAATGATTTGGGGTGCGCAGCTAGCACTTATTTTCCCTCCTCTACCGTTACTCCACTGTCATTCACTTCTGCCCCACCATGAGCCCTCTACCCCACCACTCAGTCCTGCTCTCTCCCTCCTCTTATAACTTCACCTCCCCACCATTTCAACTAACAGTAGGTGTCCCTCAAGGTTCTGTTCTTGGTCCCCTTCTTTACTCTCTCTATATGTCCTCAGCTATCTCTTCTTAGATGCCCCAGCACTTTTGTAAACTTAATGTCTAAGACTGAGCTGGTCATCTTCCGACCTTCCCACACAACCTCAACTCCCACAATTGAATTATTTATTAATGGCACTATTATCTCCTCTTGCCCCCAAGTGTGCTGTCTTGGAGTAATCCTTGACTATTCTCCTCACTTCTTCAAAGCACACATTCAACACCTCTCACAAACCTGCCATTTTCATCTTAAAAATATTTCCAGGATCGGACCCTTTCTCACCATGGATGCTACTAAGAGCCTTATCCACTCATTGGTCATTTCCAGACTGGACTAATCTTCTCCTATGTGGCAGTCCTGACAAATGCCTCTCCCTACTCCAATCTATTATCAATGCTGCAGCTCGGCTTATCTTCCTCACCAAATGTACTACATCCACCTCCCGTCTCTTACAAGTCCTTCACTGGCTCCCCTTCCCTTTCAGAATCCAATTCAAGCTTCTCATACTCACTTACAAAGCCCTCACCCACTCCTCTCCCATTTACATCTCTGACCTTATCTCCCTCTACACACCCACCCATCCTCTTTGCTCCTCTAATGTACTCCACCTTTCCTGCCTACTGATTATTTCCTCCCACTCCCTATTTGTCGAATTCTCTACCTCTCCCTATCAGACTCTCCACCTCTTTACAAAACTTTAAATAGGCTCTCAAGACCCACTTCTTCACCAAATCCAGCCAACTCTCATCCTAATCCGCTATTCCACGCTCCTTTAGAATGTTCTCACAAGCAAGCCTCTCTTCCCCCATGTGCCTTTCCTTCTCTTACTTAAACCATCTTCTACTCCATACTCCCTTTGACGGCACCACATTTCTCGGTTTTCTGCCACCCTGATACTTATGTGTCATCTGCTGATGCAGATATGTTAATATACCCTATTTTTGTCCTATAATGTTTTTAACTATAAGTCACTTTTTTTCTTGTTTGGCTGATTTGTTTATGTACTCTGTAACTGGGCACTGTGGATCCCTTGTGGCACCATATAAATAAAGGATATTATTATTATTATTATTATTATTATTATTTTTATTATCCATAATAATAATAATAATAATAATAATAATAATAGTCCTTTTCAAATCAGCAAGAATCATCCACCAATACAAGCTTCTCTCCCCTACACCCCCAATCAGAGATGTCAACAGCAACAATGGACCAAAACAAATCAGGAACCTCATACAGAGTCAGGGATTGCTGGGCATGATGGTGATGCAGGGCATTGCATGGAACACAAGCTACCATGACACACCCAAAATCAGCAGACACGATGGGCCAGAACAGTTACTCCTTAGCCCTGGGTTTAGAAGCTTCACAACCTGGATGCTCATAATGCACCAGAGAGGCATAGAAATTTTGGAAAGCATGGGAATGACATAGTGTAAGTAATGGTGACATCCACAAAATCATATAGCGCTGAAGTTATCTTTGATGCTGGAAGTTATTCTAAATCCTTTGTACAATGTACCATGTTTGATGTCTGTAAAGCGACTGTGAGACCTGCGGGACAAAAGCTCTATATAAATAAAATTATTATTATGTGTGTACATATGGATATGGATCATCAAATCGACAGTGTCTAGGTCGACAATGTGTAGGTCAACCACTATAGGTCGACAGTCACTAGGTCGACAGGGTTGGAAGGTCGACAGGGTTTCTAGGTTGACATGTGCTAGGTCGACAGGTCAAAAGGTCGACATGAGTTTTTTTAAGGTGTCATTTTCTGCGTACAGTGACAGGGAAGCTGAATTAGTGCACCGCGTTCCCTCGCATGGCTCGCAAATTCGGGCAAGGTGCCTCGCTCCACTACCGCTTCGCTCGGCACAGATTACCATTCCAATCGTAGTCCACGTAGATCGTTAAGTATGAAAAAGTTCAAAAAAAGAATTAAAAAAAAAAAAAACTCATGTCGACCTTTTGACCTGTCGAACTAGCACATGTTGACCTAGAAACCCTGTTGACCTTCAAACATTGTCGACCTAGACAGTGTCAACCTTCAGAACGGATCCTGTGCATATATGGCTGTGAGTGGGCATATGTAGCTGTGTGTGTATATGTGTGTATATACAGTATGTGGCTGTGTGTGCATATATGGCTGTGTATATATACTGTATGTGTGTGTGTATATGTGGTTATTTGTGTGCATATGTGGCTGTGAGTGTGTATATTTGGCCGTTTGTGTGTGCATATATGGCTGTGTTTATATATGTGGCTGCGTGTGTGTACATTTGTGGAGGTTTATGGAGCACAGGTGCACTGTGGGAGAGAGCAAAAAGATATATTGATCTTCTTTTGCTCTCTCTCCAGGGCGCTGAGAGGGGGAAGAGAGGGTATAAATAACTAGAGATGTGCAGCGGGCATTTTTCGGGTTTTGTGTTTTTGTTTTGGATTCGGTTCAGCGGTCGTGTTTTGGATTTGGGCGCGTTTTGGCAAAACATCCCTTAAGAATTTTTGTCGGATTCGGGTGCGTTTTGGATTCAGGTTTTTTTTTTTAAAAACCCTCAAAAACAGCTTAAATCATAGAATTTGGGGGTAATTTTGATCCTATAGTATTACTAACCTCAATAACCATAATTTCCACTCATTTCCAGTCTATTATGAAAACCTCACAATATTATTTGTAGTCCTAAAATTTGAACCGAGGTCGCTGGATGACTAAGCTAAGCGACCCAAGTGGGCGGCACAAACACCTGGCCCATCTAGGAATGGCACTGCAGTGTCAGACAGGATGGCACTTGACAAAATAGTCCCTAAACAGCACATGATGCAAAGATAAAAAAAAAAAAAAAGAGGTGCAAGATGGAATTGTCCTTGGGCCCTCCTACCAACCCTTAGGTTGTATAAACAGGACATGCATACTTTAACAAACCCACCATTTCAGCGACAGGGTCTGCCAGACGACTGTGGCTGAAATGACTGGTTGGTTTGGGCCCCCACCAAAAAAGAAGCAATCAATCTCTCCTTGCACAAACTGGCTCTACAGAGGCAAGATGTCCACCTCCTCCTCATCGTCCAATTCCTCATCCCTTTCACTGTGTACATCCCCTCCTCACAGAGTATTAATTAGTCCCAACTGGAATCCACCATCACAGATTCCTGTGTACTTTCTGTAGGCAATTGCTGGTAAATGTCTCCATGGAGGAATTGATTATAATTCATTTTGATGAACATCATCTTCTCCATATTTTCTGGAAGTAACCTCCTACGCCGATCGCTGACAAGGTGACCGGCTGAACTAAACACTCTTTCGGAGTACACACTGGAGGGGGGGACAACTTAGGTAAAATATAGCCAGTTTGTGCAAGGGCCTCCAAATTGGCTCTTTTTCCTGCCAGTATACGTACGGACTGTCTGACATGCCTACTTGGATGCTGTCACTCATATAATCCTCCACCATTCTTTCAATGGTGACAGAATCATATGCAGTGACAGTTGATGACATGTCAGTAATCGTTGGCAGGTCCTTCAGTCCAGACCAGATGTCAGTTTTTGCTCATAACTGCCCTGCATCACCGCCAGCGGGTGGTTTTGGAAATGTTATCCTTTTTCCTGGCAGCTTCAGTGGCGGTAGAAAATGAAGGAGGAGCTGTTGGCGGGTCACGTTCCGCTTGACTTGACAAGTGTCTCACCAGCAGGTCTTTGCACCTCTGCAGACTTGTGTGTGCCAGAAAGAGAGATACAACATAGGCTTTAAACCTAGGATCGAGCATGGTGGCCAAAATGTAGTGCTCTGATTTCAACAGATTGACCACCCGTGAATCCTGGTTAAGCGAATGAAGGGCTCCATCCACAAGTCCCACATGCCTAGCGGAATTGCTCCATTTTAGCTCCTCTTTCAACCTCTCCAGCTGCTTCTGCAAAAGCCTGATGAGGGGAATGACCTGACTTAGGCTGGCAGTGTCTGAACTGACTTCACGTGTGGCAAGTTCAAAGGGTTGGAGAACCTTGCACAACGTTGAAATCATGCTCCACTGCGCTTGAGTCAGGTGCATTTCCCCTCCTTTGCCTATATCGTAGGCAGATGTATAGGCTTGAATGGCCTTTTGCTGCTCCTCCTTCCTCTGAAGCATATAGAGGGTTGAATTCCACCTCGTTACCACCTCTTGCTTCAGCTGATGACAGGGCATGTTCAGGTGTGTTTGCTGGTGCTCCAGTCTTCGGCACATGATGGCTGAAAAAATTGGCCACTGACAGCATCTCCTGCACGCCCGTGTCGATTTAAAAAAAATACTGCACCACCAAATTCATTGTATGTGCAAAACATGGGACGTGCTGGAATTTGCCCACATGTAATGCACGCACAATATTGGTGGCGTTGTCCGATGTCACAAATCCCCAGGAGAGTCCAAATGGGGTAAGCCAATCTGTGATGATGTTCCTCAGTTTCCGTAAGAGGTTGTCAGCTGTGTGCCTCTTATGGAAAGCGGTGATACTAAGCGTAGCCTGCCTAGGAACGAGTTGGCTTTGTGAGATGCTACTACTGGTACCACTACTGCTGTTGTTGCTGCGGGAGGCAATACATCTACCCAGTGGGCTGTCACAGTCATATAGTCCTTAGTCTGCCCTGCTCCACTTGTCCACATGTCCGTGGTTAAGTGGACATTGGGTACAACTGCATTTTTTAGGACACTGGTGACTCTTTTTCTGACGTCTGTGTACATTCTCGGTATCGCCTGCCTAGAGAAGTGGAACCTAGATGGTATTTGGTACCGGGGACACACTACCTCAAGCAATTCTCTAAGTCCATGTGAACTAACGGCGGATACCGGACGCACGTCTAACACCAACATAGTTGTCAAGGCCTGAGTTATCCGCTTTGCAACAGGATGACTGCTGTGATATATCTTCCTCGCAAAGGACTGTTGGACAATCAGTTGCTTACTGGAAGTAGTACAAGTGGTCTTTCGACTTCCCCTCTGGAATGACAATCGACTCCCAGCAGCAACAACAGCAGCACCAGCAGCAGTAGACATTACACTCAAGGATCCATCGGAGGAATCCCAGTTAGGAGAGGACTCATCAGACTTGCCAGTGACATGGCCTGCAGGACTATTGGCGTTCCTGTCTAAGGAGGAAATTGACAATGAGGGAGTTGGTGGTGTGGTTTTCAGGAGCTTGGGTACAAGAGGAAGAAGGGATTTAGTTGCCAGTGGACTGCTTCCACTGTCACCCAAAGTTTTTGAACTTGTCAATGACTTCTGATGAATGTGCTCCAGGTGATGTATAAGGGAGGATGTTCCTAGGTGGTTAATGTCCTCACCCCTACTTATTACAGCTTGACAAAGGCAACACACAGCTTGACACCAGTTGTCCGCATTTCTGTTGAAATAATTCCACACCGAAGAGGTGATTTTTGTTTTGTATTTTGACCAGGCATGTCAATGGCCTTATTCATCCCACGGACAACAGGTGTCTTCTCAGGTGCCTGACTTAAACCACCTCCCCATCAGAATCCTCCTTGTCAATTTCCTCCTCAGCGCCAGCAACACCCATATCCTCATCCTGGTGTACTTCAACAGTGACATCTTCAATTTGAATATCAGGAACTGGACGGTGGGTGCTCCTTCCAGCACTTGCAGGGGGCGTGCAAATGGTGGAAGGAGCCACCTCTTCCCGTCCAGTGTTGGGAAGGTCAGTCATTGCAACCGACACAATTGGACTCTCCTTGGGGATTTGGGATTTAGAAGAATGCACAGTTCTTTGCTGTGCTTTTGCCAGCTTAACTCTTTTCATTTTTCTAGCGGGAGGATGAGTGCTTCCATCCTCATGTGAAGCTGAACCACTAGCCATGAACATAGGCCACGGCCGCAGCCGTTCCTTGCCACTCCGTGTTGTAAATGGCATATTGGCAAGTTTACGCTTCTCCTCAGACGCTTTTAATTTAGATTTTTGGGTCATTTTACTGAACTTTTGTTTTTTGGATTTTACATGCTCTCTACTATGACATTGGGCATCGGCCTTGGCAGATGACGTTGATGGCATTGAATCGTCTCTGCCATGACTAGTGGCAGCAGCTTCAGCACTAGGTAGAAGTGGATCTTGATCTTTCCCTATTTTACCCTCCAAATTTTTGTTCTCCATTTTTTAATGTGTGGAATTATATGTCAGTAATATATCTGGAATTAGACAGCACTAATGTCTGGAATTAGATACCACTAGATAGATACCAGATACCACTGTGACTGGAATGATGATGACCTATGCACAGTGACAGGACACTAACAACAGCACCCTACAGCAGCAAGATGCAGCACAAGACACTGGACTTTTAGTAATGTACTGTAGTATACTGATCACCACAATGCAGCACAAGACGATGAGTAGTGATACTGCGCACTGATGAGGATACTAGAACTGAGACTGGGCAGCGAGAACAGCACTGGACTATTGTACTGTAGTATACTGGTCACCACAATGCAGCACAAGACGATGATTAGT
Organism: Pseudophryne corroboree; assembly: GCF_028390025.1. Lineage (NCBI taxonomy): Eukaryota > Metazoa > Chordata > Amphibia > Anura > Myobatrachidae > Pseudophryne > Pseudophryne corroboree. The sequence goes on from NC_086448.1 coordinate 286,702,656, forward strand.
GATACTGAGCACTGAGGAGGATACTAGAACTGACACTGGGCAACGAGATGCAGCACTGGACTATTGTACTGTAGTATACTGGTCACCACAATGCAGCCAAGACAATGAGTAGTGATACTGCGCACTGATGAGGATACTAGAACTGACACTGGGCAATGAGATTCAGCACTGGACTATTGTACTGTAATATACTGGTCACCACAATGCAGTACAAGACAATAAGTAGTGATACTGAGCACTGATGAGGATACTAGAACTGACACTGGGCAGCGAGAACAGCACTGGACTATTGTACTGTAGTATACCGGTCACCACAATGCAGCACAAGACAATGAGTAGTGATATTAAGCATTGATGAGGATACTAGAACTGACACTGGGCAGCGAGAACAGCACTGGGCTATTGTACTGTAGTATACTGGTTACCACAATGCAGCACAAGACAATGAGTAGTGATACTGAGCACTGATGAGGATACTAGAACTGACACTGGACAGCAAGAACAGCACTGGACTATTGTACTGTAGTATACTGGTCACCACAGTGCAGCACAAGACAATGAGTAGTGATACTGAGCACTGATGAGGATACTAGAACTGACACTGGGCAACGAGAAAAGCACTGGACTATTGTACTGTAGTATACTGGTCACCACAATGCAGCACAAGACAATGAGTAGTGATAATGAGCACTGATGAGGATACTAGAACTAACACTGGACAGCAAGAACAGCACTGGGCTATTGTACTGTAGTATACTGGTCACCACAATGCAGCACAAGACAATGAGTAGTGATAATGAGCACTGATGAGGATACTAGAACTGACACCCGGCAGCGAGAACAGCACTGGACTATTGTACTGTAGTATACTGGTTACCACAATGCAGCACAAGACAATGAGTAGTGATACTGAGCACTAATTAGGATACTAGAACTGACACTGGGCAGCGAGAACAGCACTGGACTATTGTACTGTAGTATACTGGTCACCACAATGCAGCAGAAGACAATGAGTAGTGATACTGAGCACTGATGAGGATACTAGAACTGACACCCGGCAGCGAGAACAGCACTGGACTATTGTACTGTAGTATACTGGTTACCACAATGCAGCACAAGACAATGAGTAGTGATACTGAGCACTAATTAGGATACTAGAACTGACATTGGGCAGTGAGAACAGCACTGGACTATTGTACTGTAGTATACTGGTCACCACAATGCAACATAACACAATGAGTAGTGATACTGAGCACTGATGACAATACTAGAACTAACACTGGGCAGCGAGAACAGCACTGCACTATTGTACTGTAGTATATTGGTCACCACAATGCACCACAAGATAATGAGTAGTGATACTGAGCACTAATGAGGATACTAGAACTGACACTCGGCAACGAGATGCAGCACTGGACTATTGTACTGTAGTATACTGGTCACCACAATGCAGCACAAGACAATGAGTAGTGATACTGAGCACTGATTATGATATCAGAACTGACACTGGGCAGCGAGAAAAGCACTGGACTATTGTACTGTAGTATACTGTCATGACTGTGGTTTTTGTGAACCCAGTGTTAGTGAAGTCTGTGTGGGCAACTGGAGGACTATGTGAGTATTAGCGGCTGGTCTTTAGGAATCAGTGAGAAGAAGGAGCAATCCCTGACCGGGGATCGAACCCGGGCCTCGGCAGAGGAAGCCGTATCCTGTCCACAGGATCACCAGGGACTTTGATAGCAGGATGATGAAAGTAAAGGTGAGACTGTACTGGATATAGTGTCACAGGAGTAAGTGCTTATGTACTCAAGGTTACTGGCGAGATAGTAAGACGGACTGGTTACTGGTGAGACTGAGAACCGGGCTGGTTACCGGTTTGACTGGGATGCAACTGTAATCCGGGCTGGTACCGGATATAACTGGAAACGTAACTGAAAGTAGAACGATGACTGTGGCTGTAACTTTAGGACAAGGCTGAAGAACACTGCGGCTGTGACTTTAAGATGAGACAGTAGAATACTGCAGATGTGGTTTTAAGTTGATACTGTGGAATACTGCGACTGTGACTTTAAGATTAAACTGTGGAATACTGCAGCTGTGGCTTTAAGTTGAGACTGGAATACTGAGACTGTGACTTTAAGATGAAACACTGCAACTGTGCCTTTAAGGTGAGACTGTGGAATACCGGGACTGTGACTTTAAGATAAAACTATGGAATACTGCAACTGTGCCTTTAAGATGAAACTGTAGAAATACTGGATATCTATGGTAACACAAATGTAATCCAAACTGGGTAGCAAAGGAACAGAGTTTTTACAGGAACTGAAGTACAAGGGTTACCTTTAGGGAGCTCAGCTTCAAAGCTCACACAGAGCTATGTGTGACACAAGGAACTGGCAGAGTTTCCAACTCAGTCTCCTGACTTATACTTCCTGGTCCTTGGTGATTGGTGAGCAGTGTCAGGTGATTCAGAGAGTCTCGGGCTGGCAGAGGATTGGACAGCTCTGGGTCAGGTGAACAGTCACTGTCATGTGAGTACTCTAGACTAGGCTGTGATGTGGAGTGAGGCCTAGCAGGCCGAGAGAACACTGAAGCCTGAACTTCTGCAAACAAACAGAGGATGCTGGCTTTTAGGCCTAAACTTCAGATTGCTGAATTCAGACTCACACAGAAGATCACCACAGGTGGAGCTCATTAACTATTACCTTCCAGGCAGAGAACTCAAGTCTCAGGAAACTCATGGTATTGGCAAGCTGTTTATCCCAGTGAGCAGAAAGATGCAGGATCCAGGACAGGGATGGCAGAGGTAAGTCATCAAATATGAAAACTACAGTCAGGATCATGACAGTACCCCCCTCTTCAAGGGTGGACTCTGGACACCCATCTTGAATCTTAGAGGAACTTGAGAAATTCATACAGAAGAACTTAGGACCTTCGTCGATGCCTCTTCTTCTTACGGGAACATTTGGTTTTGACCAGGGAGAGCGGAATCTCCTGTAAAGAAAAAAACTTCCTTAGAAAACATGGGACCTCCCCTGAAAGGAGTAGCATCCTGAACTGGATCAAATTCAGAGTCTGAGTCCAAGTCTAATGGAAGATATGAATCTCCCTTATATACACAGTTTGCAGATGAAAAGGAAGTGCACTGGAGTTTTAAATTCTCTGGGCTAGGAGAGACTCCTACATGACCAATTTTAATAATCGGATTCTTACCAAAGGAGATACTTAGATTATCCCTGGGAGGACAGCACAAACTTCCTTCTGCATTCCCTTTAGAGCATGATTCTTTTACTGAGTCAGATTCCAAAGGTTTAGGACTAAATTCTTTAACCACAGCATTACTAAAAGTCTGTAAATCATGGAACACAGGATCATTGCCCTCAAAAAGCGTGTTGGCCCACTCCAAAGCACTTCCTCTGAATGCGAGGAGCAGATATTGAGTAACGTTGGAAGGAGTTACTGCACCCGAAGGATCCGACTCCATCAGAGAGAGAAATCGATCAACCAGAGCGGCATATTGCAATAAATCGCCATCAAAGTAAATAGGTGGTAACGCATCAGACGAAAGCTTATAGGCTGAAACTGATGATGCACTCTCAGAAGCTAGACTGGAGTTAGTTTGTGGAACATCAAGCTGATGAGAAACTATCCCTTCTGAAGTAGTCTGGCTGAAATCCTGAAATAAGACTGAGAAATCACTTGAAATCTCCCTCTGGATGGAGATGCTAGTAATTCTTCCCGAAGCTGCACCACTTGTGTCTGCGACTCTGGTGACTGGATTAAGGAAGTTACTTCGGTATCCTTCTCAGCGAAATTTGCCTGAAGTCCTGTATCCAAATCAGCAGATTGAACATTAGGTTGCTCAGACAAGCTTAGGGACAAAGCTGAGAAAACTGTACTCAGATCGATATCCAGCTCTGTAGCACGTTCAGACTTTAAGTGAGTAGCCTTGGGATTTTTCTCGACTTTAGCGGCTACAGCAGAATTATTCTGACATTGATGAGAAGAGGTATTAGATTTTCCTGCAGAAGCTGTGGACTCTATGCTGGAAGATGAGGAAATAGAATCAGAGACAGACTGACGTCTAATTTTAGAACTAGATGGTGGAAGTCCTTTACTGGGACTAACTGACAAAAGTTCTTTACTCGGACCAATGCTTGGAATCGGTTTGAGTCCAGATGAGCTTGAACAGACTGAAACTGGAGAAATCTTTGGCTGGACGAGTAGGACCGGATTGTATCCGAGGATACTTGAATTGGCTGGAACCAAAGGAGACTGACCAGGCTGGTCCTGGAGCATTGCTGGACTGGCTGGAACTGGGACGGGCTGACCAGGCTGGACTTGTAGAATTGCTGCTGGACCGACTGGAACCGGGACGGACTGACCAGACTGGACCTGGAATACTGCTGGACCGGCTGGGACCGGAGGAGACTGAACCGGACATATGGACGGAACCAGATCGAGTCCGGATGAACTTGAACTGACTGAAACTGGAGAAATCTTGGGCTGGATGAGTAGGACTGGATTGGATCCGAGGATACTTGAATTGGTTGGAACCAAAGGAGCCTGACCAGGCTGGTCCTGAAGTATTGCTGGACCAGCTGGAACCGGGACGGGCTGACCAGGCTGGTCCTGGAGTATTGCTGGACCAGATGGAACTGGGACGGGCTGACCAGTCCGGGCCTGGAGTATTGCTGGACCGGCAGGAGCCAGGACGGGCTGAACAGGCAGAGCCTGGAGTATTGCTGGACTGGCTGAAACCGGAGGAGATGGATTCCGGCTGGAACTGGAGTGAGTAGAATTCAAGTGTTCAGATGGTCCATCCTGGACCTGAACCATGCTGGATGTCAACATGGTGATGCTCTCAGGAGATGGCAAACAGGGGTTCATAACTGCATCTGTAGCACAAAGATTCCCATCTTGAAACTTGATTCTGGATACTTCCCTTGGGGCTGAAACTGTGGTGACTCCTCCTCGGGTTGACGAATCAGACACCTCTCTCAGGGTTGTTATTTCCAGCACCCCTCCTGGGGTTACAGATCAGATACTCCTTTTTGAGTAGAAGACTCATATGCCCCTACTAGAGCTTGAACATTGGATAACCCTCCTTGGGCTGCACACTCGGAAACCCCTCCTGGGGCTGGATGCTCTGAACCCACTCCTGGGGCTGGACACTCTGAACTCCCTCCTGGGGCTGAAGACACGGACGCCCCTCCTTGGGCTGAAGACACGGACGCCCCTCCTTGGGCTGAAGACATGGACGCCCCTCCTTGGGCTGAAGGCACGGACGCCCCTCCTTGGGCTGAAGACACGGACGCCCCTCCTTGGATGGAAGACACGGACACCCCTCCATGGGCTGTAGACACTGTGCCAATTGATGCTGAGACGACTCCAAATCCTCCAAGCATCCTGCAATATTGCTTAGGAGGTCCTGCGTCAGACAAACACTTTTGGCCGGGTCCATGGGGCCAGTTCCTACTGTCATGACTGTGGTTTTTGTGAACCCAGTGTTAGTGAAGTCTGTACGGGCAACTGGAGGACTATGTGAATATTAGGCTGGTCTCTAGGAATCAGTGAGAAGGAGCAATCCCTGACCGGGGATCGAACCCGGGCCCTCGGCAGAGGAAGCCGTATCCTGACCACTGGATCACCAGGGACTTTGATAGCAGGATGATGAATGTAAAGGTGAGACTTTAATGGATATAGTGTCACAGGAGTAGGTGCTTATGTACTCAAGGTTACTGGCGAGATAGTAAGACGGACTGGTTACTGGTGAAACTGAGAACCGGGCTGGTTACCGGTGAGACTGGGATGCAACTGTAATCTGGGCTGGTACCAGATATAACTGGAAATGCAACTGAAAGTAGAACGATGACTGTGGCTGTAACTTTAGGACAAGGCTGAAGAACACTGCGGCTGTGACTTTAAGATGAGACAGTAGAATACTGCAGCTGTGGTTTTAAGTTGATACTGTGCATACTGTGACTTTAAGATGAAACTGTGGAATACTGCAGCTGTGGCTTTAAGTTGAGACTGGAATACTGCGACTGTGACTTTAAGATAAAACACTGCAACTGTGCCTTTAAGGTGAGACTGTGGAATACTGCGACTGTGACTTTAAGATGAAACTATGGAATACTGCAACTGTGCCTTTAAGATGAAACTGTAGAAATACTGGATATCTATGGTAACACAAATGTAATCCAAACTGGGTAGCAAAGGAACAGAGTTTTTACAGGAACTGAAGTACAAGGGTTACCTTTAGGAAGCTCAGCTTCAAAGCTCACACAGAGCTATGTGTGACACAAGGAACCGGCAGAGTTTCCAACTCAGTCTCCTGACTTATACTTCCTGGTCCTTGGTGATTGGTGAGCAGTGTCAGGTGATTCAGAGAGTCTCAGGCTGGCAGAGGATTGGACAGCTCTGGGTCAGGTGAACAGTCACTGTCATGTGAGTACTCTAGACTAGGCTGTGATGTGGAGTGAGGCCTAGCAGGCCGAGAGAACACTGAAGCCTGAACTTCTGCAAACAAACAGAGGATGCTGGCATTTAGGCCTAAACTTCAGATTGCTGAATTCAGACTCACACAGAAGATCACCACAGGTGGAGCTCATTAACTATTACCTTCCAGGCAGAGAACTCAGGTCTCAGGAAACTCATGGTATTGGCAAGCTGTTTATCCCAGTGAGCAGAAAGATGCAGGATCCAGGACAGAGATGGCAGAGGTAAGTCACCAAATATGAAAACTACAGTCAGGATCGTGACATATACTTGTCACCACAATGCAGCACAAGACAATCAGTAGTGATACTGAGCACTGATGAGGATACTAGAACTGACACTAGGCAGCGAGAACAGCACTGGACTATTGTACTGTAGTATACTGGTCACCACAATGCAGCACAAGACAATGAGTAGTGATATTGAGCATTGATAAGAACACTAGAACTGACACTGGGCAGCGAGAACATTCACTGGACTATTGTACTGTAGTATACTGGTCACCACAATGCAGCACAAGACAATGAGTAGTGATACTGAGCACTGATGAGGATACTAGAACTGACACTGGGCAACGAGATGCAGCACTGGACTATTGTACTGTAGTATACTGGTCACCACAATGCAGCACAAGAAAATGAGTAGTGATACTGAGAACTGATGAGGATACTAGAACTGACACTGGGCCGCGAGAACAGCACTGGACTATTGTACTGTAGTATACTGGTCACCACAATGCAGCACAAGACAATGAGTATTGATATTGAGCACTGATGAGAACACTAGAACTGACACTGGGCAGCGAGAACAGCACTGGACTATTGTACTGTAGTATACTGGTCAACACAATGCAGCACAAGACAACGAGTAGTGATACTGAGAACTGATGAGGATACTAGAACTGACACTGGGCAGCGAAAACAGCACTGGACTATTGTACTGTAGTATACTGGTCACCACAATGCAGCACAAGACAATGAGTAGTGATACTGAGCACTGATGAGGTTACTAGAACTGAAACTGGACAGCGAGAACAGCACTGGACTATTGTACTGTAGTATACTGGTCACCACAATGCAGCACAAGACAATGAGTAGTGATACTGAGCACTGATGAGGACACTAGAACTGACACTGGGCAGCGAGAACAGCACTGGACTATTGTACTGTAGTATACTGGTCACCACAATGCAGCACAAAACAATGAGTAGTGATACTGAGCACTGTTAAGGATACTAGAACTGACACTGGGCAGCGTGAACAGCACTGGACTATTGTACTGTAGTATACTGGTCACCACAATGCAGCACAAGACAATGAGTAGTGATACTGAGCACTGATGAGGACACTAGAACTGACACTGGGCAGCGAGATGCAGCACTGGACTATTGTACTGTAGTATACTGGTCACCACAATGCAGCACAAAACAATGAGTAGTGATACTGAGCACTGATGAGGATACTAGAACTGACACTGGGCAGCGAGAACAGCACTGGACTATTGTACTGTAGTATACTGGTCACCACAATGCAGCATAAGACAATGAGTAGTGATACTGAGCACTGATGAGGATACTAGAACTGACACTGGGCAATGAGATGCAGCACTGGACTATTGTAGTGTAGTATACTGGTCACCACAAGACAATGATTAGTGATACTGAGCACTGATGAGGATACTAGAACTGACACTGGGCAGCGAGATGCAGCACTGGACTATTGTACTGTAGTATACTGGTCACCACAATGCAGCACAAGACAATGAGTAGTGATACTGAGCACTGATGAGGATACTAGAACTGACACTGGGCAGCGAGAACAGCACTGGACTATTGTACTGTAGTATACTGGTCACCACAATGCAGCACAAGACAATGAGTAGTGATTCTGAGCACTTATGAGAACACTAGAACTGACACTGGGCAGCGAGATGCAGCACTGGACTATTGTACTGTAGTATACTGGTCACCAGAACGCAGCACAAAACAATGAGTAGTGATACTGAGCACTGATGAGGATACTAGAACTAACACTGGGCAGCGAGAACAGCACTGGACTATTGTACTGTAGTATACTGGTTACCACAATGCAGCACAAGACATTGAGTAGTGATACTGAGCACTGATGAGAATACTAGAACTGACACTGGGCAGCGAGAACAGCACTGGACTATTGTACTGTAGTATACTGGTTACCACAATGCAGCACAAGACATTGAGTAGTGATACTGAGCACTGATGAGGATACTAGAACTGACACTGGGCAATGAGATGCAGCACTGGACTATTGTAGTGTAGTATACTGGTCACCACAATGCAGCACAAGACAATGAGTAGTGATACTGAGCACTGATGAGGATACTAGAACTGACACTGGGCAGCGAGAACAGCACTGAACTATTGTACTGTAGTATACTGGTCACCACAATGCAGCACAAGACAATGAGTAGTGATACTGAACACTGATGAGGACACTAGAACTGACACTGGGCAACGAGATGCAGCACTGGACTATTGTACTGTAGTATACTGGTCACCACAATGCAGCACAAGACAATGATTAGTGATACTGAGCACTGATGAGGATACTAGAACAGACAGTGGACAACGAGATGCAGCACTGGACTATTGTACTGTAGTATACTGGTCACCACAACTCAGCACAGATACTGAGCACTGATAATGAGCTTTCCACTCAGAGAATGTAGCCATGTCCTCTCGCTCTCTCGACAATGCACGAGTGAAAATGGCAGTGACGCGCGACTCTTTATATGGAATCCGAATCTCGCGAGAATCCGACAGCGGGATGATGACTTTTCCCTCGTTCGAGTTTTCCGAGTAAGACGGGAAGAACTGAGGCTGCCTCGGATCCTTGTAAACCACGTGAAGTTTTGGGGGGTTCGGTTCTCGTAGAACCGAACCCTCTCATCTCTACAACTAACCCAGGCCCAGGTCCCCCTCCTCGCCATACCAGGCATAAGTTCCAAAGGGGGCACCTTCTCCATTGCCTCTGGTCACTTCAACCACTGTCACTGTGTGCCAATCAAGCCATGCAGCGATGAGCAGCTCGTAATCCATGTCAGGGGAGACGGGCTACCCGGCAGTGTCAGGTAGAGTACTGTCCCCAGTTAGCCTGGCTCCTGCATGCAGAGCCAACCGACCCCACCCCCCTCTTTCCCCTCCGCGGTCTTGTGTCTTGTACTGTACCCTGTAGCACACTGACATGGCAGGCTGGCATGCTGTGGTTGCGGGAATCAGCGTCCCGTGATATCATCACTGGGATAGGTGCTGCAGCCCACAGCCATGGGGGTCTGTTCAGATGTATTAATAGGATTTTGGTTAACTACCGGTAAATCCTTTTCTTGTAGTCTGTAGAGGATGCTGGGGTCCACATTAGTACCATGGGGTATACACGGGTCCACCAGAAGCCATTGGCACTTTAAGAGTTTCTTCGTTCCGCCCTGTCGCTTTATGTAAGCCACCATTGTCACATGGCCTGATTTCTCAGAAGATGGACCGCTTGGAGAGAACCGTTGTAGACGGCTCTTAGTTCCAGAATGTTTATCGGCAGTTCAGCTTCCAGACTTGACCGCCTTCCTTAGAAGGTTTCCCCTTGACTGACTGTGCCCCAGCCCCGGAGACTTGCATCCATGGTTAGAAGGATCCAGTCCTGAATCCCGAACCTGCGGCCCTCCAGAAGGTGAGGTAATTGCAGCCACCAGAGGAGTGAAATCCTGGCCTTTGGCGACAGACGTATTCTTTGGCGCATGTGTAGATGGGATCCCGACCACTTGTCCAGGAGATTCAGTTGGAAGGACCGAGCGTGAAACCTCCCGTACTGCAGAGCCTCGTAAGAGGCCACCATCTTCCCCAGAAGGTGATTGCACTGATGAACTGACACCCGGGCTGGCTTCAGGACATCCTGGACAATCGTTTGAATCACTGACGCTTTTTCCTCTGGGAGAAACACCCTCTGCACCTCCATGTCGAGGATCATTCCCAGAAAGGACAACCTCCTGGTTGGTTCCAATTGTGATTTTGGAAGATTCAGGATCCAACCATGTTCCCTGAGAAGCTGGGCCGTGCTGGGTCTCCCTGGACGATGCCTTCATCAGCAGATCGTCCAGATATGGAATTATGTTCATCCCCTGTTTGCTGAGGAGAATCATCATTTCCACCATCACCATGGTGAATACCCTCGGTGCTGTGGAGAGCCCGAATGGGAGAGCCTTGAACTGAAAGAGACAGTCCAACAATGCAAATCGAAGATAAGCTTGATGCGGCAGCCAAATCGGAATGTGGAGGTACGCATCCTTGATATCCAGGGATACTAGGAATTCCCCCTCCTCCAGACCTGATATCACTGCTCTTAGAGACTCCATTTTGAACTTGAACTCCCTCAGAAAGGGGTTTAGTGATTTTAAGTTCAGAATGGGCCTGACCGAACCATCCAGTTTTGGTACCACAAAAAGGTTTGAATAGTAATCTTTGTTTTGCATATGAGGAGGTACTGGTACAATAACCTGTGCCTCCACCAACTTCTGGCCGTCTTCTTCCAGGACAATCCTGTCTGCCAGCTGAGCTGGCAAGCCTGATCTGAAAAATCGGTGAGGAGGGAGATTTTGAAATTCCAGCCTATACCCCTGGGACACACTATCTTGCACCCAGGGGTCCAGGCTGGAGGACAGCCTGACATGACTGAAATGTCTGAGTCTTGCTCCCACCGACCCTATCTCCAGGGCGTGCAGTCCACCGTCATGTGGAGGACTTTGGTGTACCTGAAGCAGGTTTCTGTTCCTGGGAACCTGAAGCCGCAGGTTTCATGAACTTGGGCCGACCTCCCCGAAAGAAGGTGTTGGACGGCTTTGCCTTCCTGGGCTTGTTAGACCGAAAGAGCTGTGATGTAACTGAAGAAAAAGGTTTCTTCGGAGCAGGTGTAGCTGAGGGAAGAAAGGGTGACTTACCAGCCGTAGCTGTGGAGATCCACACATCTAAAGCTTCTCCAAAGAGAGCCTGACCTTTGTAGGGTAGGGTCTCCACACTTCTCCTGGATTCCTCGTTGGCAGACCACTGGCGCAACCACAGTCCTCGATGAGCTGATACTGACATGGTGGAAATCCCTGCAGCCATGGAACCCAGGTCTTTCATGGATTCTACCAGAAATCCTGCCGAATCCTGAATGTTTCGTAAAAACAATTCAACATCACATTTCTCCATAGTATCCAAGTCCTCAAGTAACGTGCCTGACCACTTACTATAGCTTTGGCAATCCAAGCACTGGCAATAGTGGGACGTAGGATCGCCCCAGAAGCCGTGTACATGGATTTGAGCGTATTATCAATTTTACGATCAGCCGGCTCTTTCAAGGCGGTAGATCCTGGAACAAGTAAAACAACCTTTTTTGAGAGTCTGGATACTGACGCGTCAACAAAAGGCGAATTTTCCCATTTTTTCCTATCCTCTACCGGGAAATGCTACCAGAACCCTTTTAGGTATCTGGAATTTTTTATCCGGGTTTTCCCAAGACTTTTCAAATATAGCATTTAATTCCTTTGATGCAGGGAAGGTTAGCGAGGCTTTCTTATTTTCAGTGATGTAAGCTTCCTCAACCTGCTCGGGTGTTGTATCAGCAATATTCAATACATCCCTAATAGCCTCTATCATCAACTGCACCCCTTTTGCAAGATATACAGCCCCCCGCAACACATCCCCGTCACCGTCTGCAGTATCAGAATCGGTATAGGTATCATCCTGCATGATCTGAGCAAGAGCACGTTTATGTGAATATACAGCGGGGAGCCCTGATGTACCAGAACTGGGCCAGACTACCATAGAGCTCTGTAAAGCCTGAGTTGCAGATTAATTTTGTGCAACCCTATTTGAAATCTGAGAAATCATAGATTTGATAGAGGATAACCACTTAGGCTCCCTTGCTGGAATCTGTGCTAAACCAGTGCAATCCTGATTACAAGGAATGGGATCATCCTGAGAGGACATATCCTCTGCAGCATATGACACAGAGTCCCTGGACATTGCTTAATGGAGACCACAGACACTCCACACACACACAGGGGAGGGCAGACAGAGTTTCACCCCCAAGAATGGCAAGAGAGACACAGAGATCGGAGCCAACCCACACACAGCGCTTTTAATATAAAGGGAGACCCCCTATCAGCTCTGACTGTGCACCTTAATAGGTTACACAGTCGTTTTTCAGCCCCCCCCCCATCTACAGCCCCCTGGTACCATGATAGATAGCTGGAGTTGCTGTGGAGGGACTTGCTCTTCACTGACAGCATTGTGCAGGCAGGAAAATGGCGCTGAACGCTGCTGGATCCGCTCTGAGGAGAAGCTCCGCCCCCAAAATGGCGCTGTCTTCCTGCTCTTCATAGGATTATACTGGCCTGATCCGGGGACCGCGACAGGCTGTGTGGCCATTGTAGGGTGTAGGCGCTGGCACAGGGTGCCCCTCACAGCGCCGCACTATATACCTCTGAGTCTCCGGAGCACAGTTAATACTGCGCTCCTACCCTTATGCTGCCATCTTCACACCGGCCCCCTGCTTGCTAGGGGGGTCGGTGACTCACTCGCCACAAATCTTCAGCTCTGTAAGGGGGTAGCGGCATGCTGCCGGGGTGAGCGATCCCCTGTGGCAGGGAACGATCTATCCCCTCAGGATCTCAGTGTCCTGTCAGTGGAGATAGTGGCTCAGACCCCGTGCGGAGGACACTACTCCCCACCTTAGTCCGACGAAGCAGGGAGGCTGTTGCCAGCAGCCTCCCTGTAAAATAAACTCTTAAGATAAACTTTACTAGAGAAACTCTGTAGAGCTCCCCTAGCTGTGACCGGCTCCTCCGGGCACATTTTCTAAACTGAGTCTGGTAGGAGGGGCATAGAGGGAGGAGCCAGCCCACACTCTCAAACTTTTAAAGTGCCAATGGCTCCTGGTGGACCCATCTATAGCCCATGGTACTAATGTGGACCCCAGCATCCTCTAGTACATTAGAGAAAAGAGGGAATTGGATGCGTGCAGGTCCCCAGGGGAGCCTAAGTGGGCGGCATTACATGGGTGTGTGCGACCTAGGACTCTAGAAATGAGTGTACCAGTATGTTTTGTCCAAAGATAATACGTGAAGTTCTGTGAAAGTATTACTATATAGGCTGTGGCAAACAATAGGTTTTCATAGCCCTACAACGCCTGTAGTGTTCCAGGTCACTGTTACAGTATATACTGTGTGTTAAATAAGACCCATATTAATGGGTGTTGGCAGCACAGTGAGTAGTGCTTTGGGACCCAAATACTGACTACATACTGTATTTTGGTTCATCACTTTCCTATCTCTTATCACTGTTAAGCCGCAGTCAGGGCAGATAGATCCTTGTATGGCTTATCTCTCAAAGTGTAACCTTCATAGTACTCCCCAACATGGCTGCCTCACCTGGTATGCTCATGGGTGAGATGAAAAGTACATGGACCTGATAGTTATGTTGGTTCCTATGTGTGTGTGTGTTTTTTGTAATTGCTTTAATTAGCTAATGTGGACTGTCCTCAGGGATGAGTGACGATTCTGAACAAATAGTTTGTTCTACTGCCTTAGTTGTTTTCATTTTTTTGACACCTCTTCTAGACTCTGATTGAAAAGGTCTTGTATTGTTATGAAAGGCAGAAGAAGATGCCTCACTGACTGTTGCAGAACCACCACTCATATATAAAGGGCAAGGTCTGAGCCTTTTCTTGCCACTGCATATGGTTGGCAATTTTTTAGTTTTTTTGCACTAACCTTTCCCTATAATAGAGGCGTTTTTTTCTTTACCACTGTAAATATTATTTTTTGGTTTCAGATGCCCTGACTTAAACCCTTGATGCCCTTGGGCAATGGCTTTAATAGTTGATGTTGAAGGACTAGTGTCTTCAAGACTGGTGGCAGCAGTTACAGCTATAGTATTGGGTTGCTGCTCCTGCTCTTCTCTAAACTCACTGTTATCCATTTTTTAACTCACAGCTCGGCTCACCTTCGTGGAATCAAACTGCTTTTATATGTATGTGAAGTAAACAATGTGTACTGGGGTACAGAGCGTACTGTGGTAGAGTGCACAGAACAGTACAAACAAATTATACAATTTTTTATTTTTTTAACTGGCAGCTCAGCTCACACTACATGGAGTAAGGCCACTTTTATATGTTAGGGAAGTGAACAAAGTGCTCTGGGATACAGAGCTTACTGGGGTAGAGTGCACAGTACAAATTATACATCAATATATTTTTTAAATCTTTTTTTAACTGCCAGCTTAGCTCACACTGTATGGAGTCACAGGACTCATATATGTACATGAACAAACGCACTGGGGTACTGCACACACAGGTTGCACAAACTGTTTAAAAATTCAGTTTTTACTTTTTTACATTTCTTTACTTTTTAACTTTTTTAAACTGTTTTGACAAAGGACAATGGTGGTCATTCCGAGTTGATCGCTCGTTATTTTTTTTTCGCAATGGAGCGACTGCGCCAAGTAAATTTGCTATGCAATTAGGTATTTTACTCACGGCATTACAAGGTTTTTTCTTCGTTCTGGTGATCGTAATGTGATTGACAGGAAGTGGGTGTTTCTGGGCGGAAACAGGCCGTTTTATGGGTGTGTGTGAAAAAACGCTGCCGTTTCTGGGAAAAACGTGGGAGTGTCTGAAGAAACGGGGGAGTGTCTGGGCGAACGCTGGGAGTGTTTGTGACATCAAACCAGGAACGAAACTGACTGAACTGATCGCAGTTGCCGAGTAAGTCTGGAGCTACTCAGAAACTGCTAAGAAGTGTCTATTCGCAATTCTGCTAATCTTTCGTTCGCAATTTTACTATGCTAAGATTCACTCCCAGTAGGCGGCGGCTTAGCGTGTGCAAAGCTGCTAAAAGCAGCTTGCGAGCGAACAACTCGGAATGACCACCTATATGGAATCACACTGCTTATATGTGAATGCAGTGGATGGGGTATGGTCTGCGGAGTCAGTGCAGCACCACTGTGGGACATAATTAGACTAAGGGGACTGGACATAGGGGCTGATTCAGGTTGGATCGTAATAAGCGATCCAACCACAAAAATTACAAAAAGTAATGCGGGCACATGCGCAGACCTCATCCTGTGCATGCGCCCGCATTTTCTGCAGGCGCACGCAGAAAATGTGAACGCCTCTGCTTGTCAATCGGGCAGAGGCATTCACGGGGTGGCAATGCTCTGTTTCCAAGGCAGAGATGGAGCATTGCAGGGGCGTGTCTAAGAAACAGGAGCGTACCGGCATGAACTGGGGACATGATGGGGGCGTGATTGCAGCAGCGGCGCCGTGCGATGCTTTCGCATGTCTGCAGGGGATAGGGGGGGACACATCCTGGATCCGGCTTGTGGGGCAGACTTGCCCTGTGCCGGACGTCCCCCCGCATGTCTAAGAATTTGTACTTGTAGATTTTTTCACACATCTACTATCAGGTCTGAATTACACCCTAAGGGTGTAGTCTAAAAATGATATTTTATATGGCTTCAGATTTTACTTCATTCACTATGCGCATTGCTATATTATTGCACAATCCCAAAAACAGGTATTGTAAACATTTACATGGAGGAGTGGGAAGTAGGGCAGCAGCAATGTAAGTTTATAATGGAACATTATAGCAAAATCAAATGTGCTGAATGTCTGCAATTTTGCAATTAGTAAATTAACGTTTACGTAATAATAATAATAATAATAATAATAATAATAATAATAATAATAAAATGCTTAGAATCAGGTGAAATAAAATGATTTGTGTAAAAGTCTTTGTGTGACCACATACTGTAACACTCCAGGGACTAGCAGCACAGTAGGATATTAATTTCCCATATCTTAATAATTGGTCTCTTTACTTCACTGGATGTACTGTCTTGTTTTTACAATTTAGGGAACAAGTCTGATGGACACCCCACCTTAAAATACATTTTCTTTGCTGGGAGCACTTTTAAAAATTGAATATGAGTTCAAAACAAGCTTTGCTGCTAAATGATGCTCTGTCCATTCATATATTTCTCCCTTTGCTTCTCATCTTCTTCTTTTTATTGGAAAATGCAATAAAGATTTATTATGTCAGTGTAATTGGTTGTTATTTCCCTTTATCTATTTTGACAGCTGATTTTGTATGTATTACTCCAGTCTGTATCCCATCTGCTACATGATGAAAACAGAATGCCCAAATGTTAGCAAATGTCCCAAAGGATAAAAAAAATTCTGACATTATTGCCAACCTGCCTTTATGCCAAAATGCCACATGATTGTACTGCAGATGCATCTTCCTAGCCCCAGCCTTGGTAACTGTTTCTACCCTCCTTGTTTAGGAAAAATTATTCTGGTCCATATACTATACACATATTATATATAAATCTATCAGAAGGTATGGCACTCAGGACTCACTTAATAAAGCAAATAAAGGTGATGCTTTCTGAGTCGCCTTATTAAGTGAATCATGAGTTCCGCACTATTGCGAGATAAAATTAACTCGTTGAGGCACTGGATGCAGCTAATACACTGGGAGATTTTCTGGCATATTTGCTTCAGTATATACTATATACATACATATATATATATATATATATATATATATATACCCAACTCGAACAGCCGGCACTCCACAGAAAAATATCAATAACCTGCCAGGGTGCTCTCTAGAGGCCTGCCAACCTCAGTCATATTCTCCAAATAACAGAGTCACTCCTGGACTACCAACTCGGTGAAAAATTAAGGTGCTTTAATCTTCAACGTTTCGGGGTACTGCCCCCCGTCATCAGGACACACAAACGTTGAAGATTAAAGCACCTTGATTTTTCACCGAGTTGGTAGTCCAGGAGTGACTCTGTTATTTGGAGAATATATATATATATATATATATATATATATATATATATAAAAAGTAGGATTTATTTAACAAGAGAGGGAACTTATATTCTGTGCTTCATTTTAGATTGGCCCTTTGGAAAATAGGAGATTTGTACCATACTTGCTATACTGTATGAAATAATCTATTTGAGTTTTGGATACATGGTTAGTCACTAAAACAATTTAGATTTCAGTGTAATTTTTATAATGCTAAAATGTATGCCACAAGGCCTCATCACTTTTACTTTCTGTCAGGTATATACTATAGTATTTCATGCCATACAGTACACTGATTAAGTTGTCATCCTCTTATTGTGTTTTTTTTAAACTCTAGTACAATGCATTGCAAATACTTTATATTTTCTACCATGGCAACAAACACTACAAACTAGAGATGTGCGTCAGGCACTGTTATTGGTTTGGTTTTAGATCTGGATCCCTGCTCATGTTTTGGATCTGGATTGGTTTTGCTAAAACCACCCTTTCGGGTTTTGGTTTTGGATCTGGATATTTTTTGGGAAAAAAACACAAAAACAGCTAAAATCACAGAATTTGGGGGTAATTTTGATCCTACAGTATTATTAACCTCAATAACATTCATTTCCACTCATTTCCAGTCTATTCTGAACACTGAACACCTCACAATATTGTTTTTAGGCCAAAAGGTTGCACCGAGGTAGCTGGATGACTAAGCTAAGGGACACAAGTGGGCGGCACAAGCACCTGGCCCATCTAGGAGTGGCACTGCAGTGTCAGACAGGATGGCAGATTTAAAAAATAGTCCCCAAACAGCACATGATGCAAAGAAAAAAAGAGGTGCAATGAGGTAGCTGTGTGACTAAGCTAAGCAACCCAAGTGGCCGACACAAACACCTGGCCCATCTAGGAGTGGCACTGCAGTGTCAGACAGGATGGCAGTTTTAAAAACTAGGTCTCAAACAGCACATAATGCAGGGGAAAAAAAAAGAGGTTCACCGAGGTCGCTGGGAGACTAAGCTAAGCGACACAAGTGTGCGGCACAAACACCTCGCCTATCCCGGAGTGGCACTGCAGTGGCAGACAGGATGGCAGTTTTAAAAACTAGGCCCCAAACAGCACATACATAACAATGTACTTCACTTTAATTTAATTTGTCACATGACAATGACTTCTGATGAATGCGCTGCAGGTGACGTATAATGGAGGATGTTCCTAGGTGGTTAACGTCCTTACCCCTACTTATTACGGATTGACAAAGGCAACACACGGCTTGACACCTGTTGTCCGGATTTGTGGAGAAATAATTCCACACCAAAGAGATGGCTTTTTTGGTATTTTGCCGAGGCATGACAATTTGCTTTCTCATCCCACGCACAACAACTGTCTCCACTGGTGCCTTATTCAAACAAACCACATCACCATCAGAATCCTCATCTTCAACTTTCTCTGCAGCGCCAGCTACACCCATATCCTCCTCATCCTGGTTTACTTCTACAGTGACATCCTCAATCTCAATATCAGGAACTGGACTGGCGGTGCTCCTCCAAGCACTT
Source organism: Pseudophryne corroboree (assembly GCF_028390025.1). NCBI lineage: Eukaryota > Metazoa > Chordata > Amphibia > Anura > Myobatrachidae > Pseudophryne > Pseudophryne corroboree. Next base: position 286,721,578 of record NC_086448.1, read on the forward strand.
GCAGGGTGCTTGTAAATGGGGGTAGGAGCCTCCTTTTCCCATATAGTGTTGTGAAGGTCAGGCATAGATATCGCAAACGCAAACAGTGCCAGCACCCCTGTATTTTCACAACACCCCTGTAATTTTACAGCATACAAGACAAGGCCAGTGTCCATTGATTTTCACTGCAACCTAGAAATATTACAGCATACAAGACAGGGCCAGTGTACATTGATTTTCACTGCACCCTAGAATTATTACAGCATACAAGACAGGACCAGTGTACATTGATTTTCACTGCACCCTAGAATTTTTATAGCATACAGGGCCAGTGTAATGTTATTTGAACAGCAGCACCCCTTTATTTTATAGCATATAGCTGTGTGCATTTAATTTTTAACAACTGCACCCCTGAATGTTTACAACATACAGGGTCAGCAGCAGCCCTATATTTGACAGCATAGAGGAGCAGTGTGCTTTTAATTTGTAAGAACTGAACCCCTGAATTTTTATAGCAGACAGGGCCAGTGTAATATTATTAAGACATCAGCACTCCTATATTTAACAGCATACAGAAGCAATGTGCTTTTAATTTGTAAGAACTGCACCCCTGAATTTTTAAAGCAGACAGTGCCAATGTAATGTTATTAAGACATCAGCACCCCTATATTTAACAGCATACAGGAGCAGTGTGATTTTAATTTGTAAGAACTGTACCCCTGAATTTTTATAGCTGACACGGCCAGCGTAATATTATTAAGACATCAGCACCCCTATATTTAACAGCAAACATGAGCAGTGTGCTTTTAATTTGTAAGAACTGCACTCCTGAATTTTTATAGCTGACACGGCCATTGTAATGTTATTAAGACATCAGCAGCCCTATATTTAACAGCATACAGGAGCAGTGTGCTTTTAATTTGTAAGAACTGCACTCCTGAATTTTTATAGCTGACACGGCCAGCGTAATATTATTAAGACATCAGCACCCCTATATTTTACAGTGCCGCTGCCCAACACAGTGACAGCCAGGACAGCAACACCCATGTACAGCTGCAGCACATGAAACACCAGTGACAGCCAGGACAGCACCCCTAACACAGCACAGGTACACCACAGAGACTGCAGCAGCACCTCTACAGAGCACACACTAACCCCACCCGATGCCACCACCCACAGAGAGACAGAGGTCTGTCTCCCTCACTCTGCAAGTCTGGAGTGAAAATGGCAGCGATGCGTGGCTGTTTATATGGGATCCAATCCCGCGAGAATCTGACAGTGGGATGATGATGTTTTGCCTCATTCTGGTTTCCCAGTCTGGCGGGAACTCCCGAGCCAGACTCGGATCCGGACTCGGAGCGTGAAGTTCGGGGGGGGGTTCGTTTCTCAGGGAACCGAACCGGCTCATCTCTGCTACAAACAGATCTGGAAGGGTAAAATCAGTTTCAAAGATCGCATCTTTTCAAATATAACTTCTAGATTTAACAATTGTATGAGAATAAAAATGTGTAATAACAAACATGTTTAATAGGCAGCAATGAAAGAGTTTACTGCTCTACCAAGAAAATATACAGTATCTGTGTTGATGATACATGCCAATACTCATAAATACATGAAACATTTACAGTTTTAGTTACAAAACTTTTCATTAAAACTTCCTAGGTTTGTTTACTCTGAAAAGTTTGTTGGCACATTGGTATTATTTACTAGTTACAGTAATTCAATCACCTTTGTTTGAGGTTACCTGCAGTCTATCAGGCATGACCGGTTAACTTACACTCTTATAATGACCTAAGTTTATCTCCACCTAAGTTTATCTCCTTCACTTCAGTCACTAAGGAACTGACTGGGTAAGGAAATTACTAATGTATAGGAACGAAGTTCTGACATTACTTTTTCGCTAGCATGCCTTGCTCTCTATACACAGTGCTGCATTCAGTGTTTCCTGTTTGACATCTTGGGGCATATTTAATTAGCTGCGGGTTTGTGTATAGGTTTTAACAATATCTGAGAAATGTAGGAACGGAATGTAATACCATTTCATATCAAATCGACTCAGCTCAACTAATGTTGGTACTGTAGATTAGAATTATTCCCAAACATTTCATCTGACATTGAGATTTCCATAACAATACAAAAAATAAGGGAAAGAAAGCATTTAGAAAACAAGGGACATAAAAAAATGCAAAATATTTTTTTCTCATCTGTCACTAATTCTAGGCCTTTTGGAATTTCCAGTCTTATATGGAGTGTTCTTTAGTGGTAATTCTGGGTCTGATTCAGAGGTGGACGCAATGCCGATGTTTGTGCATTTGAGTGTTTTTATGTACTGAGCACTTGCGTCGATAGATTAGCCATTACCGACACAGTGAGAATTTTTCTGCAAAGTGAATGACAGGTGGTGAGCATTTGAGGGAGATAATGGAGGGGACATTGGAGTATCAGAAATCATTGGGAAAATGGCGTGGTGCCCATCTGTCTGATATTTGTGCATGTGCAGTGGAAAAGTCGTTGGGAATGTAGCTGGATTCCATGTTCCTGAAGACCTGGGAATGCACAGTAGACTCTAGCACTAAGAACAATAGTGCAGCCTATAAACTAAATGGGGAAAATGTAGGGATAACGGTAGTTGAAGGAGATTTGGGGGTGCTCATCGATAATAGACTTAGTAGCAGTATGCAATGTCAAAATGCAGCAACAAAAGCAAACAAGGTGTTAGCATGCATAAAACGGGGAATGGAGACAAGGGATGGGAGTGTAATCCTGCCTCTGTATAAATCATTGGTACGGCCACACCTGGAATATTGTGTACAGTTCTAGGCACCTCACTATAAAAAAGATATCTTGGAACTCGAAAGGGATCAGAGGCGAGCCACCAAACTGGTTGAGGTATTAGCGGCACTGAATTATGAGGAAAGAATTAACAGGTTAGATATGTTTACACTGGAAAAGAGGCGACTGAGAGGGGACATTATAAAGATTTATAAATACATAAAGGGACAATACAAGGATTTATCAGACGATCTGTCTGATAAAAACGCTACACAGGACACGTGACACCCCCTGATGTTAGGAGGAAAAAAATTCATACACAACGGAGAAAAGGGTTCTTCACAGTAAAAGCAGTAAGGATTTGGAATTCTCTGCCAGAGAAGGTAGTAATGGTGGACTCGATCAATAAGTTTAAAAATGGACTAGATAAATTCCTAATTGAAAGAAATATCCAAGGATACAACATTTAAATGATACAAATTTTTATAATACAGGTTAAACTCTATGGACATTTGTCTTTATTCAACCTCAACAACTATGTTACTATGTAACTACTGTATGTAGCAGAAAGTCATAGTCTACCTCGCTGCCAGAGATGAGGGGACCTACTTGGAGCATTGACACGGGCCCTCTCCTCTTTTAAACTGCCCCTGCAGGTGGGTAGCTTCAATAATGCTGACGTGTTACATCCATTTGGTCTTGGTACACAGTTGTAAAGGCTCTGGCGGCTTACTTGCAATAGACATAAGGTTGCTCAGAGGTCTAATGTTGCCACCAATTGTGCGTGTTTGTATGCAAGCAGTGGATCAGAAACACCATCAGTGGATGTCTAAGTACAAATCCCTGCAAAAGCATTATTAGCATATTTTAGCTGCCCAGGGATACATTGTCCATTAGGCTGACTTGGCTGAAGCCTAGGGGTCCAGCAGGACTAGGTGACCATCAACTATTTTTGCTGCAGCACTGTTACCTGTGCACTAGGGCTCCAAACATTAAAGGCACTTTGCACTCCGCTGAAACAAGGACAGCTAAGGTTTGGTTTGAGACAAAGGGGGAACACAGCGGACAAATAGCACACTAGCGCTATTTCAAAAGAGAAAAGAAACGGTAGAATGATTGCACTGTGAGAAAAGAGGTCAGCAGACTTTGGGGGTTATTCAGTATGTATCGCTCCTGTGATCCTCAGCGCAGTTTCATGATAATCTGGAAAGTGCGCATGGGCAGGACCCATTTTGTACACATGCGGAATGAGTCCTGCAATTGCATCGCAGTATTGCAAAGGCCTCTGCCTGACTGACAGACAGATGCATTCTGGGGAGGGATGGGGTGGGGGTGGCACTGCCATAAGTCAATACGGCCCTGCTGCTGGCAAATACAAAATTGCAAAGTAAATACTGATGCTTTTGCTTGTAACCCAAAAATGAAATAATGAGCAGCTTTCTTTTTACTCTGCTATTTAGATTTCAGCTAGGAGGACACACCCCTCTCATATCTAAAGCTCCTACATTTTGCATCTGCGACATCTAGCTATCATGCCAGGTGGGCCACCAGAACAGGTCAAACTGGATCTATCATATTATGAGTTCTCATCCCTCAGATATGCAAAACAAATCTGGACCTACTGTACCATAATGTTTCCTGACATGATGATATTTATGCATTACATTTCTACTGGAATATGTAATGTGCTTGTTTTTTTATGTTGTCATGAACCAAAGCCAATCATTTCTTACAAATTAGCATTTGTCTGCGGCTTCGCTCGTGGATGTCTTCCGGAAAAATATTTTTCATCTCCATAGTTCATAAACAGTCCCTAGAAGCAGAGATGCCGATTTATGTTTTTGCTGGTGGGTGCCGCAACTCCACGATAAGCCTTCTGCAGTAGCCTTCATCTCACCCAACGCTAGAAGATTCTCACGCAACCTGGTGTGCCAAGAGAGGCTGTTTGGCAGCAGCAAAGATGTATGAGGACACATTTGTAAGTCATCCCTGGGTAAGAGCTCAATGGCAAGTGTCTGACCAGTGACAGGCAAAACCACAGGTCGGACATACTGAGCAAGGAATAAACACTACCCCTATGTGTGCGCTCCAGTGTCAAGTGACATAGAAAGTAGATTCGACCCCGACCAAACCCAACCCGAGGCTGTCACAATAGAACGCACACACTCCTACAAGTAAACACAGCTCAATAGCAATTAATTACCAGCAAAGATTTATTGATCCAGTAGAGCCTGCAGGAGGAGAGGTTGGTGGGGTAGAGACTGACAAGGGACAGGGAGGATCTGGTGGTATGCGACACAGATGATGAAGACACTGGCTTCAAACATCTCCCATGTAATGTGTCAATCCCCATTATCTGACCGAAGTAAATTATAATAAGCTCAGGACTGAGCAGCAGCCAAACAGAGGAACTACAAAGCACATTTCAATACAATATTATTTATGGGAATGAAACCTATAGGTAAGATGCCTATAATCACTTCCAGTGTTCTACATTACCTCCTAATACAGCGGCCAAAGGCTGCACAGCAAGGGTGTTTAGCGGGTGGATTCTTCCCCGCTGCTGGGTGACCTGCTCTTCCCTGGGACTCTACTTGCGGTCGGGCCTGGTCTGGCGTTTGTCTGTAGGCTGAGTGTCCGCTGCCCGGCGGGCCTCTCTCCTGCTCCTCCTCCAAGCAACGCTGCAGGTGCACTATACGGTATCTCAGTACCTTCGAGGGTGAGAGGACAGCACATGGCAGGCGGGAATACAGCGCAGGGCGGGCGGAAGGGAGCGCCGCGTGACATCAGCACGTCACATCGCAAGCCAGACAGAGCGTGACGACATGTGGGCTGTGCGGCTGCTGGTGGGTGCTCATCATTTTCCATGGGTGCATCGGGCCGGGAGCATCCACGGAATGGTGCCCATGCCTAGAAGTATATTTTCCCAAAAAAATTATATTTATATAACAGAGGCATAACTAGGGTAAGGCGAGCAAGGCATGTGCCTTGGGCGCCATGGCAGACCCGGCAGAGGGGCGCACAACTATGGCAGTGTATCTACAGATGTTTGCTAGGGAGGGGCCTTAGACTGCACACCTATAGCTGCCAGTAATGTGAGGTGCTACCCAGGGCCGTAACTACGTGTGTGCCAGGTGGGCCTGGCACACAGCGCAGTTACCCTGAGGGCGCAACGGCCAGCGGCATGTAATGAGTCAAATTGACTCATTACATGCCGCCTCTGGAGAGGAGAGAGTAGCGCCGGGCCAGTGTTCGCCAATACGTGCTATGCTATAACGAGTAATTGTAATTGCCGCTGGGTCCCTCAGGACGCGCTCTGACCAATCAGCAGCGCTGTCCTGTGCCGTCAATCAGTTCTGCTCTCCAACTGCAGAGGAAGGGGAGGAGACCATGGAGCATGTGATCTCCCTCCCTTCTCTTCCCTCTCCCTCCGCTCCGCACGGGACCCGGACGGATTTACTTGGGGGCTGTGGCGCCAGCCGTCTATACTTATACAGGGACCGCGCTGGTCATAACATAAACTGAGGTAACCCCCGGCTCCTCGGGCACATGTCTTCTGGCGCGCTGCCGTTGCCGTGACAGCGTCCTAGCAGCCGCCGGGAGAGGAAGGAGCCCGGTCCTCATGGTGTAACTGCTCTCCTGGGCCTGGCGGATTACCTGATCAGCGGGGGCACCTGCTGTGTAGTAGATGATCGTCTTTCAGCGCAGCAGCTCATCTGGGCCGGAGATGAACTCACTAGCAAGTAAGTGACCCTGAGCCCTCTGCTCAATGAGGGGACGCTCCTGTCTGTCTGCTAAGACTGTTCCACTAGGGGGTGTGAGGGGACCAAAAGTCCCAGCATGACGTGTGAGGGGACCAAAAGTCCCAGCATGACGTGCTAGGGGGTGTGAGGGGACCAAAAGTCCCAGCATGATGTCCCAACAGGGGTGATTGGACCATAAGTCCCATCACAACGTACCATGGGACCATAAGTCCCAGCATTATATGCAGGCCTCGTGATGATACAATAAATGTCAGCCTCTGGAACTTTTAGGTTCAGATGTGAAGTCATTGGTTGCCTACTAATGGGTATATGCCAATCTTCTCCCAATATAAGCCGTGTAACTCTTTTTTTTGTTTAATCTCTTATCAGCGTATTCCTACATGTGTATGTGTATAAGTGCTCTACCTGGTGTAGTGGCGCTAGTGTGCAGCGTAATTTGAATAATGGAGACTACTGTGCACCGTAGTATGAATTAATATTATTTTGTGGCCACTCCCCTTCCCCATGAAGCCACGCCCCTATATATTTTTCGAGCGCCTACGGCGCGCACTGCTCCTATCTTGCATATGGGTGGGGGGCACCAATGCCGTTTCTAGCACACAGCGCTAAAATGCCTAGTTATGGCACTGGTGCTACCTACTGAGACTTGTAGTTCTACAGAAGAAAAAAGGGGGGTGTTGTAGGTGCACTGTCTCTAGCATTACTGATATCATATAGCTTAGCATATAATAAATAGTGGAGTTTAGTTATGAATTGATCAATGCATGAAGCTGCAGCCCCGCGGGGCTGCAGCTTCATGCATTGATCAATTCATAACTAAACTCCACTATTTATTATATGCTAAGCTATATGATATCAGTAATGCTAGAGACAGTGCACCTACAACACCCCCCTTTTTTCTTCTGTATCTACAGATGTGCTGGAGCTGTGCTGGGGAATCTCGCCCCCAAACAGTCACTATAGATGTTGCCCCTGAAATGTCAGCACTAAAATAAGGAAGTGCTAAACACAGTGATGTGTGGTGCCCAGACACACAGATGAAGATGTGGACTGCCTGAGCCCTGGGAACAAGGTGGCCCTGCTGCTGGGGAATGAGTCCATCTTCCTTGAGGCCTGGTTCAGGCTGGCAAAGCTGGGGGAATGGTCACTACCTTCCTCAACCCCTGAAGTACTGCCTGGGGGTTAGCGGGGCCCAGACGCTCATCACCAGTCCAGGTCTGTCTCATATGTGTGCCTCATGTATATATTGTGTACGTTTGTATCATCTATGTATCATGTACTGTATGTGTGTGTGTATGTATGTATGTATGTATGTATGTATGTGTGTCATGTATGTATCATGTACTGTAGATGTGTGTGTGTGTGTGTGTGTGTGTGTGTGTGTGTCTGTCATGTATGTATCATGTATGTTTACATGTTCTCCATACTGTACACGGTAGGGCTGTAATAATGTCCTGTGAGGGCTGTTGTGGTGTATAATACACCTGTGTTACTGTACTGTATATCACACACACAGATGTAACACAGCACCACATACACACCCTGACACTTATACATACTAGTGATGAGCGGGTTTCGGATCCTCGGGATCCGAACCCGCCCGATTTTCACCTTTTTTTTCACGGGTCCGAGCAACTAGGATCCTTCCGCCTTGCTCGGTTAACCCGAACGCGCCCGAACGTCATCATCCCGCGGTCGGATTCTCGCAAGATTCGTATTCTATATAAGGAGCCGCGCGTCGCCGCCATTTTTCACTCGTGCATTGGAGATGATCGTGAGAGGACGTGGCTGGCGTCCTCTCAGTTTCTATGTTCAGTGGGTTGCAAATTGTGCTGCAAATATCTGTGCTCAGTGTGCTGCAAATATCTGTGCTCAGTGTGCTGCAAATATCTGCGTTCTCTGCCTGAAAAACGCTCCATATCTGACTGTGCTCAGTGTGCTGCAAATATCTGTGCTCAGTGTGCTAATTGCTTTATTGTGGGGACTGGGGACCAGCAGTATTATATAGTAGGAGGACAGTGCAGAGTTTTGCTGACCAGTGACCAGTGACCACCCGTATTATACGTTCTCTGCCTGAAAAATGCTCCATATTTGTGCTTCATTGTAGTATATAGTAGGAGGACAGTGCAGAATTTTGCTGACCACCAGTATAACTATATATATAGCAGTACGGTACAGTAGTCCACTGCAGAGCCGTCTTAACAGCAGTGTAGGCCCCTGGGCACAGCAATGCACTGGGGCCCCTACCCATCCTCCAGCAGTAGGGGTGGGGGGTGCTGTCAGCGGCAGCTTTGATGTCCCACGAGGGATAGGGGGTGTTCTATATTTCACTCAGCATGTAGAACCTGGAGAAATAATTTCTGCTAATTACTCCTTTACTGCTCAGATGGGACAGGACGGAGAACACTAAACTGTATAAAGGGACATTGGGGTGAATGAAAGGGCCCTGGTACATGACTTTCAGGGTAGTAGTGGATGTTTAATACATAGGGGAGGGATCGATAGTGGAGTGGGCTTAATATTCATAATTTTCTGGTGGGAGGGCAGCTTGCTTTACGGCAGATATCTCAGGTTCCTGGAAATAGATTTCTTAGCTTTAATGAGATAAAAAAAACTAGAGAGTCCCACCTTTCAGGAGGCACTGGGGACTTGGGGATCAGAGTGCAGGAGCCAGACCAATCCACCAATAAAAATATAAAACAGCATACCAGACGTGTGGAGCTGGAGCAGGGACCAACTGCTGGAAGGCTGATATCTCTGGTTCTGGGCATAGTAGAGACATTCTGCCAGTGTCCACCAAAAGGGGAGTGTCCCAGCTTTTGGAGTATACCCTCAGAAAAACTCTAAGTCAGACAGAACCCGAGATATCTGGCTGGGAAGAACAATTAACAGGCTTGGATGGGGACCACTGCTTTGAAGTCGGAAATCTCAGGTTCCCCAGGGCCGATTTTCAAAAATCTGGTACCCCTGGAAAGAGGGGACCCTCAGCTATCAGCCTAGGGCCCTTTCACTCCTGGGGCCCTTGGGCAAGAGCCCATTGAGCCCATACGAAAAGACGGCCCTGGTCCACTGCTCTACCTACCTCTGTGTCGTCAAGTATACTATCCATCCATACCTGTGGTGCATTTCAGTTTTGCACAGTTTGCTGGCCACCAGTATATACTATATAGCAGTACGGTACAGAAGGCCACTGCTCTACCTACCTCTGTGTCGTCAAGTATACTATCCATCCATACCTGTGGTGCATTTCAGTTTTGCACAGTTTGCTGACCACCAGTATATACTATATAGCAGTACGGTACAGAAGGCCACTGCTCTACCTACCTCTGTGTCGTCAAGTATACTATCCATCCATACCTGTGGTGCATTTCAGTTTTGCACAGTTTGCTGACCACCAGTATATACTATATAGCAGTACGGTACAGAAGGCCACTGCTCTACCTACTTCTGTGTCGTCAAGTATACTATCCATCCATACCTGTGGTGCATTTCAGTTTTGCACAGTTTGCTGACCACCAGTATATACTATATAGCAGTACGGCACAGAAGGCCACTGCTCTACCTACCTCTGTGTCGTCAAGTATACTATCCATCCATACATGTGGTGCCTTTCAGTTTTGCACAGTTTGCTGGCCACCAGTATATACTATATAGCAGTACGGTACAGAAGGCCACTGCTCTACCTACCTCTGTGTCGTCAAGTATACTATCCATCCATACCTGTGGTGCATTTCAGTTTTGCACAGTTTGCTGACCACCAGTATATACTATATAGCAGTACGGTACAGTAGGCCACTGCTCTACCTACCTCTGTGTCGTCAAGTATACTATCCATCCATACCTGTGGTGCATTTCAGTTTTGCACAGTTTGCTGACCACCAGTATATACTATATAGCAGTACGGTACAGAAGGCCACTGCTCTACCTACCTCTGTGTCATCAAGTATACTATCCATCCATACCTGTGGTGCATTTCAGTTTTGCACAGTTTGCTGACCACCAGTATATACTATATAGCAGTACGGTACAGAAGGCCACTGCTCTACCTACCTCTGTGTCATCAAGTATACTATCCATCCATACCTGTGGTGCATTTCAGTTTTGCACAGTTTGCTGACCACCAGTATATACTATATAGCAGTACGGTACAGTAGGCCACTGCTCTACCTACCTCTGTGTCATCAAGTATACTATCCATCTATACCTGTGGTGCATTTCAGTTTTGCACAGTTTGCTGACCACCAGTATATACTATATAGCAGTACGGTACAGTAGGCCACTGCTCTACCTACTCTGTATCGTCAAGGATACTATCCATCCATACCTGTGGTGCATTTCAGTTTTGCACAGTTTGCTGACCACCAGTATATACTATATAGCAGTACGGTACAGTAGGCCACTGCTCTACCTACCACTGTGTCGTCAAGTATACTATCCATCCATACCTGTGGTGCATTTCAGTTTTGCACAGTTTGCTGACCACCAGTATATACTATATAGCAGTACGGTACAGTAGGCCACTGCTCTACCTACCTCTATGTCGTCAAGTATACTATCCATCCATACCTGTGGTGCATTTCAGTTTTGCACAGTTTGCTGTCCACCTGTATATACTATATAGCAGTACGGTACAGTAGGCCACTGCTCTACCTACCTCTGTGTCGTCAAGTATACTATCCATCCATACCTGTGGTGCATTTCAGTTTTGCACGGTTTGCTGACCACCAGTATATACTATATAGCAGTACGGTACAGTAGGCCACTGCTCTACCTACCTCTGTGTCGTCAAGTATACTATCCATCCATACCTGTGGTGCATTTCAGTTTTGCACAGTTTGCTGACCACCAGTATATACTATATAGCAGTACGGTACGGCAGGCCACTGCTCTACCTACCTCTGTGTCGTCAAGTATACTATCCATCCATACCTGTGGTGCATTTCAGTTTTACACAGTTTGCTGTCCACCAGTATATAATATATAGCAGTACAGTACAGTAGGCCACTGCTCTACCTACCTCTGTGTCGTCAAGTATACTATCCATCCATACCTGTGGTGCATTTCAGTTTTGCACAGTTTGCTGACCACCAGTATATACTATATGGGTGTGGTTCATCAAATCGACAGTATCTAGGTCGACAATGTTTAGGTCGACCACTATAGGTCGACAGTCACTAGGTCGACATGGATGGAAGGTCGACAGGGTTTCTAGGTCGACATGTGCTAGGTCGACAGGTCTAAAGGTCGACATGAGAATTTTTTTTTTTTTTTTGGTGTCGTTTTCTTCATAGAGTGACCGGGATCCCAATTTAGTGCACCGCGTTCGCTCGCCATGCTTCGGGCATGGTGCCTTTGCTCCGCTACCGCTTCGCTCGGCACACTTTACCGTTCCAATCGTAGTCCACGTGGATCGTTAAGTATGGAAAAATTCAAAAAAAGAAAAAAAATGTGAAAAACTCATGTCGACCTTTAGACCTGTCGACCTAGCACATGTCGACCTATAAACCCTGTCGACCTTCCATCCATGTCGACCTAGTGACTGTCGACCTATAGTGGTCGACCTAAACATTGTCGACCTAGATACTGTCGATCTTCAGACCGGATCCCTACTATATAGCAGTACGGTACAGTAGGCCACTGCTCTACCTACCTCTGTGTCGTCAAGTATACTGTCCATCCATACCTGTGCTGCATTTCAGTTTTGCACAGTTTGCTGACCACCAGTATATACTATATAGCAGTATGGTACTGTAGGCCACTGCTCTACCTACCTCTGTGCCGTCAAGTATACTATCCATCCATACCTGTGGTGCATTTCAGTTGTGCGCAGTATATATAGTAGTAGGCCATTGCTATTGATATATTACTGGCATATAATATTACTGGCATATAATTCCACACATTAAAAAATGGAGAACAAAAATGTGGAGGGTAAAATAGGGAAAGATCAAGATCCACTTCCACCTCGTGCTGAAGCTGCTGCCACTAGTCATGGCCGAGACGATGAAATGCCATCAACATCGTCTGCCAAGGCCGATGCCCAATGTCATAGTAGAGAGCATGTAAAATCCAAAAAAATAAAGCTCAGTGAAATGACCCAAAAATCTAAATCAAAATCGTCTGAGGAGAAGCGTAAACTTGCCAATGTGCCATTTACGACACGGAATGGCAAGGCCCTGGCCTATGTTCAAGGCTAGTGGTTTAGCTTCACCTGAGGATGGAAGCACTCATCCTCCTGCTAGAAAACTTAAAAGAGTTAAGATGGCAATAGCACAGCAAAGAACAGTGCGTTCTTCTAAATCACAAATCCCCAAGGAGAGTCCAATTGTGTTGGTTGCGATGCCTGACCTTCCCAACACTGGACGGGAAGAGGTTGCGCCTTCCACCATTTGCACGCCCCCTGCAAGTGTTGGTAGGAGCACCCGCAGTCCAGTTCCTGATATTCAAATTGAAGATGTCACTGTTAAAGTACACCAGGATGAGGATATGGGTGTTGCTGGCGCTGAGGAGGAAATTGACAAGGAGGATTCTGATGGTGAGGTGGTTTAAGTCAGGCACCTGAGAAGACACCTGTTGTCCGTGGGATGAATAAGGCCATTGAGATGCCTGGTCAAAATACAAAACAAAAATCACCTCTTCGGTGTGGAATTATTTCAACAGAAATGCGGACAACTGGTGTCAAGCTGTGTGTTGCCTTTGTCAAGCTGTAATAAGTAGGGGTGAGGACGTTAACCACCTAGGAACATCCTCCCTTATACGTCACCTGGACCACATTCATCAGAAGTCAGTGACAAGTTCAAAAACTTTGGATGACAGCGGAAGCAGTCCACTGACCACTAAATCCCTTCCTCTTGTAACCAAGCTCCTGCAAATCACACCACCAACTCCCTCAATGTCAATTTCCTCCTTAGACAGGAAAGCCAATAGTCCTGCAGGCCATGTCACTGTCAAGTCTGTCGAGTCCTCTCCTGCCTGGGTTTCCTCCGATGCATCCTTGAGTGTAACGCCTACTGCTGCTGGCGCTGCTGTTGTTGCTGCTGGGAGTCGATCATCATCCCAGAGGGGAAGTCAGAAGACCACTTGTACTACTTCCAGTAAGCAATTAACTGTCCAACAGTCCTTTGCAAGGAAGATGAAATATCACAGCAGTCATCCTGCTGCAAAGCTGATAACTCAGGCCTTGGCAGCTTGGGTGGTGAGAAACGTGTTTCCGGTATCCACCGTTAATTCACAGGGAACTAGAGACTTGATTGAGGTACTGTGTCCCCGGTACCAAATACCATCTAGGTTCCATTTCTCTAGGCAGGCGATACCGAAAATGTACACAGACGTCAGAAAAAGAGTCGCCAGTGTCCTAAAAAATGCAGTTGTACCCAATGTCCACTTAACCACGGACATGTAGACAAGTGGAGCAGGGCAGACTCAGGACTATATGACTGTGACAGCCCACTGGGTAGATGTATTGCCTCCTGCAGCAAGAACAGCAGCGGCAGCACCAGTAGCAGCATCTCGCAAACGCCAACTCGTTCCTAGGCAGGCTACGCTTTGTATCATTGCTTTCCATAAGAGGCACACAGCTGACAACCTCTTACGGAAACTGAGGAACATCATCGCAGAATGGCTTACCCCAATTGGACTCTCCTGGGGATTTGTGACATCGGACAACGCCACCAATATTGTGCGTGCATTACATGTGGGCAAATTCCAGCACGTCCCATGTTTTGCAGATACATTGAATTTGGTGGTGCAGAATTATTTAAAAAACGACAGGGGCGTGCAAGAGATGCTGTCGGTGGCCCTAAGAATAGCGGGCCACTTTCGGCATTCAGCCACCGCGTGGCGAAGACTGGAGCACCAGCAAACAGTCCTGAACCTGCCCTGCCATCATCTGAAGCAAGAGGTGGTAACGAGGTGGAATTCAACCCTCTATATGCTTCAGAGGATGGAGGAGCAGCAAAAGGCCATTCAAGCCTATACATCTGCCTACGATATAGGCAAAGGAGGGGGAATGCACCTGACTCAAGCGCAGTGGAGAATGATTTCAACGTTGTGCAACCCTTTGAACTTGCCACACGTGAAGTCAGTTCAGACACTGCCAGCCTGAGTCAGGTCATTCCCCTCATCAGGCTTTTGCAGAAGAAGCTGGAGACATTGAAGGAGGAGCCAAAACAGAGCGATTCCGCTATGCATGTGGGACTTGTGGATGGAGCCCTTAATTCGCTTAACCAGGATTCACGGGTGTTCAATCTGTTGAAATCAGAGCACTACATTTTGGCCACCGTGCTCGATCCTAGATTTAAAATCTATGTTGTATCTCTCTTTCCAGCAGACACAAGGCTGCAGAGGTTCAAAGACCTGCTGGTGAGAAAACTGTCAAGTCAAGCGGAACGTGACCCGTCAACAGCTCCTCCTTCACATTCTCCCGCAACTGGGGCTGCGAGGAAAAGGCTAAGAATTCCGAGCCCACCTGCTGGCGGTGATGCAGGGCAGTCTGGAGCGAGTGCTGACATCTGGTCTGGACTGAAGGACCTGCCAACGATTACTGACATGTCGTCTACTGTCACTGCATATGATTCTGTCACCATTGAAAGAATGGTGGAGGATTATATGAGTGACCGCATCCAAGTAGGCATGTCAGACAGTCCGTACGTATACTGGCAGGAAAAAGAGGCAATTTGGAGGCCCTTGCACAAACTGGCTTTATTTTACCTAAGTTGCCCCCCCCCCCTCCAGTGTGTACTCCGAAAGAGTGTTTAGTGCAGCCGCTCACCTTGTCAGCAATCGGCGTACGAGGTTACTTCCAGAAAATGTGGAGAAGATGATGTTCATCAAAATGAATTATAATCAATTCCTCCGTGGAGACATTCCCCAGCAATTGCCTCCAGAAAGTACACAGGGACCTGAGATGGTGGATTCCAGTGGGGACGAATTAATAATCTGTGAGGAGGGGGATGTACACGGTGAAAGGGGTGAGGAATCGGACGATGAGGAGGAGGTGGACATCTTGCCTCTGTAGAGCCAGTTTGTGCAAGGAGAGATTGATTGCTTCTTTTTTGGTGGGGGCCCAAACAAACCAGTCATTTCAGTCACAGTCGTGTGGCAGACCCTTTCGCTGAAATGATGGGTTCGTTAAAGTTTGCATGTCCTGTTTATACAACATAAGGGTGGGTGAGAGGGCCCAAGGACAATTCCATCTTGCACCTCTTTTTTCTTTCATTTTTCTTTGCATCATGTGCTGTTTGGGGACTATTTTTTTGAAGTGCCATCCTGCCTGACACTGCAGTGCCACTCCTAGATGGGCCAGGTGTTTGTGTCGGCCACTTGTGTCGCTTAGCTTAGCCATCCAGCGACCTTGGTGCACCTCTTTTTTTCTTTGCATCATGTGCTGTTTGGGGACTATTTTTTAAATCTGCCATCCTGTCTGACACTGCAGTGCCACTCCTAGATGGGCCAGGTGTTTGTGTCGGCCACTTGGGTCGCTTAGCTTAGTCACACAGCTACCTCATTGCGCCTCTTTTTTTCTTTGCATCATGTGCTGTTTGGGGACTATTTTTTTGAAGTGCCATCCTGCCTGACACTGCAGTGCCACTCCTAGATGGGCCAGGTGTTTGTGTCGGCCACTTGTGTCGCTTAGCTTAGCCATCCAGCGACCTTGGTGCACCTCTTTTTTTCTTTGCATCATGTGCTGTTTGGGGACTATTTTTTAAATCTACCATCCTGTCTGACACTGCAGTGCCACTCCTAGATGGGCCAGGTGTTTGTGTCGGCCACTTGGGTTGCTTAGCTTAGTCACACAGCTACCTCATTGCGCCTCTTTTTTTCTTTGCATCATGTGCTGTTTGGGGACTATTTTTTTGAAGTGCCATCCTGTCTGACACTGCAGTGCCACTCCTAGATGGGCCAGGTGTTTGTGTCGGCCACTTGGGCCGCTTAGCTTAGTCATCCAGCGACCTCGGTGCAAATTTTAGGACTACATATAATATTGTGAGGTGTGAGGTGTTCAGAATAGACTGAAAATGAGTGGAAATTATGGTTATTGAGGTTATTAATACTATGGGATCAAAATGACCCCCAAATTCTATGATTTAAGCTGTTTTTGAGGGTTTTTTGTAAAAAAACACCCGAATCCAAAACACACCCGAATCCGACAAAAAATTTTCAGGGAGTTTTTGCCAAAACGCGTCCGAATCCAAAACACGGCCTCGGAACCGAATCCAAAACCAAAACACAAAACCTGAAAAATTTCCGGTGCACATCACTAATACATACACTGACATACACATGCTGACACTTATATGTACACCGACATACACACCCTGACACACCGACATACAAACCCTGACACTTATACATACACAGACATACACATGCTGACACTTATATATACACCAACATACTCATGCTGACACACCGATATACACACACTGACACTTATACATATACTGACATACACACGCTGACACACTGGTATACACACACTGACACTTATACATACACCGACATACACATGATGACACACTGACATACTGTACACTGACATTTGCACGCTCACACCTATTCATACACACCTATTCCTACACTGTCATACACATGCTGACATGTATACAGTATATACAATTACACCTAAACATACACTGGCATTTGCCCGCTGACACCTATTCATACACCAATATACATACATTGATACACTATATGCTACATAGTTGCCTACCCTTCCTCATTCTGCAGGAGACTCCCTGAAATAACAGCAATCTCCCTTCACTCCCTGAATAGACCAGCAATCTCCCTCATTGCACCTTATCCCCATTATGTAGCCCTTACATTCTTGGGGGAAAAAAGAAATCAGAGATTCAAATGGGCTCATCAGTGCCATTTCCCTGCATTGGTTATAAGGCACAATGGGATAGATGTATTAACCTGGAGAAGGCATAAGGAAGTGATAAACCAGTGATAAATGCAAGGTGATACACGCACCAGCCAATCAGCTCCAATATGTAAATTAACCGTTAGGAGGTGATTGGCTGGTGCGTGTATCACCTTGTATTTCTCACTGGTTTATCACTTCCTTATGCCATCTCCAGGGTAATACAGAATGATCCCTATGGCTACATGCATTTTAAATAAAGTTTCTCGTGGCCACTTCCAGTACATGGAAGCAGGGCCGGTGCTAGGGTGTTCGGCGCCCCCCTGCAAACTATAAATTTGCGCCCTCCCATATTCGCGCCGGGAAAAGGGGTGTGGGCTCACAAGTAAGGGGCATGGCCACACAATAGTA
Source organism: Pseudophryne corroboree (assembly GCF_028390025.1). Lineage (NCBI taxonomy): Eukaryota > Metazoa > Chordata > Amphibia > Anura > Myobatrachidae > Pseudophryne > Pseudophryne corroboree. The sequence goes on from NC_086448.1 coordinate 286,739,368, forward strand.
CCCCCATTTAAAATTACGCCACAATGTAGCACAATCTTATTCCTCTCATACATAATGCCCCACCCATAGTAGTAGCGTCATATGTAATGCACCCCAGTAGTAGTAGCATCCTTATACATAATGCCCCCCAGTAGTAGTAGTATCCTTATACATAATGCCCCCCCAGTAGTAGTAGTAGCATCCTTATATGTAGTGCGCCCCCAGTAGTAGACGCGTCCTTATACGTAATGCTCCCCCAGTAGTAGTAGCGTCCTTATACGTAGTGCACCCCCAGTAGTAGAAGCGTCCTTATACGTAATTCCCCCCTAGTAGTAGTATCGTCCTTATACGTAATGCCCCCCCCCCCAGTAGTAGTAGCGTCATTACGCGTAATGCCCCCCCTGTAGCAGTAGTGTCCTTATACGTAGTGCACCCCCAGTAGTAGAAGCGTCCTTATACGTAATTCCCCCCTAGTAGTAGTATCGTCCTTATACGTAATGCCCCCCCCAGTAGTAGTAGCGTCATTACGCGTAATGCCCCCCCTGTAGCAGTAGCGTCCTTATACGTTGTGCACCCCCAGTAGTAGAAGCGTCCTTATACGCAATTCCCCCCTAGTAGTAGTATCGTCCTTATACGTAATGGCCCCCCCAGTAGTAGTAGCGTCATTACGCGTAATGCCGCCCCTGTAGCAGTAGCGTCCTTATACGTTGTGCACCCCCAGTAGTAGAAGCGTCCTTATACGTAATTCCCCCCTAGTAGTAGTATCGTCCTTATACGTAATGGCCCCCCCCAGTAGTAGCGTTGTTTCACAAAATGCCCCCCAGTAGTAGTAGCGTCCTTACATGTAATGCCCTCCCCCAGTAATAGCGTCATTATACGTAATGCCCCCCCAGTACTACCATCCATAAAGACATACCATCCATACAGACATACCTCACACACACACACACACACACACACACACACACACACACACACACACACACACACTTCACACATATATACACACACATACACACCCACCATATACACACACACACCGTATGCACACACACCCACCATATACACACACACACATACACACCCACCATATATACAAACACACACTTCTCTCTCACCCTCTACTTACCTAAGCCAGCCTCCCTCGGTACAGCAGCCTGGTCCGTGTAGCTCCGCCCCTTCTGGGCCGTTTAGCTCCGTCCCCTTCCATCCCGTTTAGCTCCGCCCCCTTCCGTCCCGTACACAGCCGCTGTCACACAGGTGAGGGGAGGGGAGGGAGGAGGCTTTTCACGCTGCAGGCGTCGCTGCCAGTGACTGTCATTACAGTGACAGACACAGCAGCAGCAGCAGCAGCAGGGGGGCCAGGACGGCGCAGCAGGGAAGGGATGCAGAGCATGGGGAGCGCCTCTCCGTCCCAGCGCCTCCCTGCACTGCATCCCTTCGCTGAGGGGGTAGCGCCGGGCCTGCATGGAAGCTCTTGTAATACACAATACACAAACAAATCCGGAAAAATGTCAGTCTTTTCTTCAACAAATAGATCTTACTAACTCTGGGGCTCATTTACACTCGGATGTAAGTCATTTTCATGACACGCCTCTCAAATGTAGCAGTACACGTCTGTGCTGATAGCTGTTACTTTCACAGTGTCCCTGAAATGCTTTTTCAAAAGTAGGCAAGTATGACATGCTAACATCTATACCTACATACACACCTATAACCTATACATGCACCGACATACACATGCTGGCACCTATATATACACTGACACCTAAGCATACACTGACATATGCACACTTACACCTATACACCTACAAACACATATGTCTACATACTGTACATTGACACCTATGCATACACTGCAGTGGTGTAACTAGGCGGGGCACAGAGACACATAGAAGATGGGGGGGGGATACAGAGACACAGGACGGGATGTAATGCAGCCCAACATCATCAGAGGTGCGAGATGCCAGACGATCTCACACGTTTTTTAAAAGCAGCCTTGTAAATTATTTATAAAAATGTCAAAGATCAGCCAGCATCTTGCACCTCCATGAACTCGGACTGCATTACATCCCGCCCATGGAATGAAGTGGGGGGGACAACACAAAATTAAATGGGGGAGGCTGTTGACATAGTGAATGGAGGGGGAGACAGAGTGAAGGGGATGGTGAAAGACACAGGTGGAACATAGCAGGGACGTGCAGTCAGGGGAGGCAGAGCCTCACCTGCCATGCTCCCTATCATACTCACTATAACAATGATTGGAATAACATGAAGAAGATATATAAATTATAAGCATCTTCTTTGTATTAATGCAAACATTTTTATAGATAAAACTGGTAGAGATGAACCGAACCCTACCGAACTTTGCCTTCCGAGCCCGCATCCGAGTCCTGCTCGGATTTTCCCACCTGGCTCGGAAACCCGAACGCGGCAAAACGTCATCATCCCGCTGTTGGATTCTCGCGGGATTTGGATTATTGGATAAGGAGCCGCGCTTCCCCGCCATTTTCACTCCAATCTCGGAGAGTGTATAGAGAGGACGTGTCCTCAGTGTTCAGTGTCTGTGTGTTGGGGCGGGAAAGTGGGGTGGCAAGTGTTGTCCAGTCCAGTGTAGTCACTCAGTGTATTGTGCTGCATCAGTACAGGCAGTCATAGTGTTGGTGTTCTCGGCTGCCATATATCCAGTGTAGCTGTAAAGTGGTGCTGTGTTGTGCAGCCCAGCCCAGTGTAGTCATTGTATTGTGCTGTATCAGTCCAGCCAGTCACAGTGTTGGTGTTCTCTGCTGCCATATATCCAGTGTAGCTGTAAAGTGGTGCTGTGTTGTGCAGACCAGGGGTAGTCTCCTGTGTCATCAGTAATTCCAGTGACGATATACGCTGCTGCTATATGTCCACTGCTGAAGTATAACAATTATAACAACCTGTTGGGCTGCATCAGACCAGTGGTAGTGTCCTGTGTCACCAGTAATTCCAGTGACGATATACGCTGCTGCTATATGTCCACTGCTGCAGTATAACAATTATAACAACCTGTCGGGCTGCATCAGACCAGTGGTAGTGTCCTGTGTCATCAGTAATTCCAGTGACGATATACGCTGCTGCTATATGTCCACTGCTGCAGTATAACAATTATAACAACCTGTTGGGCTGCATCAGACCAGTGGTAGTGTCCTCTGTCACCAGTAATTCCAGTGACGATATACGCTGCTGCTATATGTCCACTGCTGCAGTATAACAATTATAACAACCTGTCGGGCTGCATCAGACCAGTGGTAGTGTCCTGTGTCATCGGTAATTCCAGTGACGATATACGCTGCTGCTATATGTCCACTGCTGCAGTATAACAATTATAACAACCTGTCGGGCTGCATCAGACCAGTGGTAGTGTCCTGTGTCATCAGTAAATCCAGTGACGATATACGCTGCTGCTATGTCCCTGCTGCAGTATAACAATTATAACAACCTGTCGGGCTGCATCAGACCAGTGGTAGTGTCCTGTGTCATCAGTAATTCCAGTGACGATATACGCTGCTGCTATATCACATGTCCACTGCTGCAGTATAACAATTATAACAACCTGTTGGGCTGCATTAGACCAGTGGTAGTGTCCTGTGTCATCAGTAATTCCAGTGATGATGACATACGCTGCTGCTATATGTCCACTGCTGCAGTATAACAATTATAACAACCTGTCGGGCTGCATCAGACCAGTGGTAGTGTCCTGTGTCATAGGTAATTCCAGTGATGATATACGCTGCTTCTATATGTCCACTGCTGCAGTATAACAATTATAACAACCTGTCGTGCTGCATCAGACTAGTGGTAGTGTCCTGTGTCATCAGTAATTCCAGTGACGATATACGCTGCTGCTATATGTCCACTGCTGCAGTATAATAAATATAACAACAACGTGTTGTGCTGCATCAGACCAGTGGTAGTGTCCTGTGTCATCAGTAATTCCAGTCATTCCTGTGATGCATATTGTCTCATATAACTCCCAAAAAATAATGGAGCACAAAAATTTTGAGGAGAAAATAGGGAAAGATCAAGAAGAACCACTTCCTCCTAGTGCTGAAGCTGCTGCCACTAGCCATGACATAGACAATAAAATACCATCAACGTCGTCTGCCAAGGCCGATGCCCAATGTGATAGTAGAGGGCATGTAAAATCCAAAAAGCTAAAATTCAGTAAAAAGAACCATAAAAAGAAAATTAAATCGTCTAAGGAGATACGTAAACTTGCCAATATGCCATTTACGACACAGAGTAGCAAGGAACGGCTGATGCCCTGGCCTATGTTCATGGCTAGTGGTTCAGCTTCACATGACGAGGGAAGCCCTCATCCTCCCGCTAGAAAAATTAAAAGAGTTAAGCTGGAAAGAGCACAGAAAAGAACTGTGCGCTCTGAGATGGTATCACAAATCCCCAAGGAGAGTCCAAGTGTGTCGGCGGTTGCGATGACTAACCTTCCCAACACTGGTCAGGAAGAGGTGGCTCCTTCCACCATTTGCACGCCCCCTGCAAGTGCTGGAAGGATCACCCACAGTCCAGTTCCTGATATTCAAATTGAAGATGTCACTGTTGAAGTACACCAGGATGAGGCTATGGGTGTTGCTGGCGATGAGGAGGAAGTTGACGATGAGGATTCTGATGGTGATGTGGTTTGTTTAAGTCAGGCACCGGGGGAGACACCTGTTGTCCTTGGGACGAAGAAGCCCATTGTGATGCCTGGGCAAACTACCAAAAAGCCACCTCTTCGGTGTGGAATTATTTCTCCACAAATCCAGACAACAGGTGTCAAGCCATCTGTTGCCTCTGTCAATCTGTAATAAGTAGGGGTAAGGATTTTAACCACCTAGGAACAGCCTCCCTTATACGTCACCTGCTGCGCATTCATCAGAAGTCAGTGTCAAGTTGTGAAGCTTTGGGTAAGAGCGTAAGCAGTCCACTGACACCTAAATCCCTTCTTCCTCCTGTACCCAAGCTCCTGCAAGCCACACCACCAACTCCCACAACGTGAACTTCCTCCTTAGTCAGGAACGTCTGTAGTCCTGCAGGCCATGTCACTGTCAAGACTGAGGAGTCCTCTCTTAACCGGGATTCCTCCGTAGGATCCTTGAGTGTTACGCCTGCTGTTTCTGCTGCTGCTGTTGTTGCTGCTGGGAGTCGATCATCATCCCAGAGGGGAAGTCAGAAGACCACTTGTACTACTTCCAGTAAGCAATTGACTGACCGAAGTCCTTCGTGAGGAAGATGAAATATGACAGCAGTCATCCTTTTGCAAAGCGGATAACTGAGGCCTTGACAGCTATGATGGTGTTAGAGGTGCATCCGGTATCCGCCATTAGTTCAGAGTCACTTAAAGATTTGATGGAGATAGTGTGTCTCCGGTATCAACTCCCTTCTGGGTTCCACTTCTCTAGGCCGGCGATACCAAGAATGTACACAGACATCAGAAAAAGAGTCACCAGTGTCCTACAAAATGCGGTTGTATCCAGTGTCCACTTAACCACAGACATGTGGACAAGTGGAACAGAGCAGACTAAGGACTATATGACTGTAACAGCCCACTGGGTAGATGTATGACCTCCCACAGCGGCACCAGTAGCAGCATCTTGCAAACGCCAACTCGTTCCTAGGCAGGCTACGCTATGTATCACCGCTTTCCATAACAGGCACACAGCTGACAACCTCTTACAGAAACTGAGGAACATCATTGCAGCATGGCTTACCCCAATTGGACTCTCCTGGGGATTTGTGATATCGGACAATGCCACCAATATTGTGCGTGCATTACATCTGGGCAAATTCCAGCATGTCCCATGTTTTGCACATACAATTAATTTGGTGGTGCAGAAACTTTTAAAAAATGAGAGGGGTGTGCAGGAGATGCTGTTGATGGCCCGAAAAATTGCGGGCCACTTTCTTCATTCTGCCACTGCGTGCCGAAGACTGGAGCGCCAGCAAACACTCCTGAACCTGCCCCGTCATCAACTTAAGCTATAGGTGGTAACGAGGTGGAATTCAACACTCTATATGCTTCAGGGGATGGAGGAACAGCAAAAGGCCATTCAAGCCACCTACGATATAGGCAAAGGATGGGGAATGCACCTGACTCAAGCGCAATGGAGAATGATTTCCGTCTTGTGCAAGGTTCTCCAACCCTTTGAACTTGCCACACGTGAAGTCAGTTCAGACACTGCCAGCTTGAGTCAGGTCATTCCCCTCATCAGGCTTTTGCAGAAGCAGCTGGATAAATTGAAGGAGGAGCTAAGATGGAGCAATTCCACAAAGTATGTGGGACTTGTGGATGGAGCCCTTCATTCGCTTAACCAGGATTAAAGGGTGGTCAGTCTGTTGAAATCAGAGCACTGCATTTTGGCCACCGTGGTCGATCCTAGGTTTAAAGCCTACGTTGTATCCCTCTTTCCAGACACAAGTGTGCAGAGGTGCAAAGACCTGCTGGTTAGTAAATTGTCAACTCAAGCGGAACGTGACCCGTCAACAGCTCCTCCTTCAATTTCTCCTGCCACTGGGGCTGCAAGGAAAAGGATAAGATTTCCTAGCCCACTCACTGCCGGTGATGCAGGGCAGTCAGGAACGAAAGCTGACATCTGGTCCGGACTGAAGGACCTGCCAATGATTACTGACATGTCGTCTACTGTCACTGCATATGATTCTGTCACCATTAAAAGAATGGTGGAGGATTATATGAGTGACAGCATCAAAGTAGGCATGTCAGACAGTCCGTACGTATACTGGCAGGAAAAAGAGGCAATTTGGAGGCCCTTGCACAAACTGGCTTTATTTTACCTAAGTTGCCCCCCCTCCCCTCCAGTGTGTATTCCAAAAGAGTGTTTAGTGCAGCCGGTAACCTTGTCAGCGATCGGCATAGGAGGTTACTTCCACTAAATGTGGAGAAGATGACGTTCATCAAAATGAATGATAAAGTCCTCCAGGAAGACCTTTACCAGCAATTTCCTCCAGAAAGTACACAGGGACCTGTGATGGTGGATTCCAGTTGGTACGAATTAATACTCAGTGAGGAGGATGTACACGGTGAAAGGGGTGAGGAATCGGAGGATGATGATAAGGTGGACATCTTGCCTCTGTAGAGCCAGTTTGTGCAAGGAGAGATTGATTGCTTCTTTTTTGGTGGGGGCCCAAACAAACTAGTCATTTCAGCCACAGTTGTGTGGCAGACCCTGTCGCTGAAATTATTGGTTTGTTAAAGTGTGCATGTCCTGTTTAGGACAATTCCATCTTGCACCTCTTTTTCTTCTTTGCATCATGTGCTGTTTGGGGACTAGTTTTTTTAAGTGCCATCCTGTCTGTAACTGCAGTGCCACTCCTAGATGGTTGAATAAAAGGGAAAAGGGAAGTGGAAGATCTACTGCACTAGTATATATATATCTTTAAATTGAATTTAAATGTAAAGAGAACCCCATTTCATATTATGCCACTTTTGAATCTGGTCACGTATTGTGGGGGTGCTGCCACACCATATATGTTGCCAACATATAAGATAAGTTTTGAGGGAAGGGAAAGATTTGGACTGTGGGTGGCGCACTGTAATTATGTGAACAATCGCATAAAATATAACTTTTATTAGTATTTATTTAAAAACGCTGATAACTGTGAAATATTAAAACAAATCCAGACAAGTGCAAGACACAGTGCAACATATACATAAAAAACACACTCTCTTGCTCCAATGTGTTGTGCAAAGTCAAATATATTAGGTATTTACTGTAGTAGGTTCTATGACCTTATACCAAATTCATACGGTGTTGTCAGATAGTTATCCCAATTAATGGCTGGATATAGTTAGTGCGAACAGCAGTATATTGTCCACATGTGTAATTTCCAATCCTAACATACGTCAGGTAAGTGTACTGTTGTTCCTAAATTCCTGTCCATTAGAGAGAAAACAGATTTGTAAAATTTTCTTCAAATACCACATGTATTGGTGCATGCATTCTAGGAGATGCCGTTCTATATCCAAACAGTGTGGCACTCTCAGTCACTGCCGTCAGTGCCGCTGTACTGTTATGTACATTAATAGACGTTCTCAGTCTCTGCTGTCAACGTGCTTGTATTAATGTTATAAATGACACTTATTCATCAAGTTCATTATTCAATACCAATTTCACTTGAATTATTTATTTGTGGTATATTAATCTTGGCATAAGTGGAATATATGCGTTCTCACTCTCAGCTGTCAACGCAAGAAAAATTATCTTCTAAATGCCACCCTCCTATATATGCATGCTGCTGGTTTATTGGCGTTCTCAGTTTTTACTGTCAACGTCTGTATAGAACTACCAGCTTATAACTCTCATTCATGTGGTCAAATGTACTTGTTAAATAATTGTCAGTTGACACTTACTATCTTACTCTTCATTGGACTAATCATTACACTTTAACGACCGTGATAATACACTTTATCTGATGTTGTCCAAGGTCGCTTGACCAAGTAATGTTTCTCACATGTAGTATTTAGTTTATTGGAAAGTCATCACTGATGGTGTCATGCAAATCTCATTATCTATATCATATATATAGTTTATTTGCAATGGTGATTACTTGCATTGTGTTTGAGTATTCAAAACTGACACAGGTATCTCTTATGTACTCTGCCTGTCAGTATGAACATGATAGGCCCAGCAGTAGCAGTAGTATGTCTGTTACTAAAATTAACAGCTTTTGAAATTCAATCCAGCCACACTCCCATTATGCCATTCACACATATATTGTTAATTAAGTTCTACTATAAATCACAAGTGCTGGTAAAGTGACTCTAAGTTCCACTATCTAAGCCCTATTAAATGTGAAGGCTTTGTATGTGGATTGTAATCAGATACATGTGTTGCACTGAGCTATACTAGCAATGTTGCTGTCTCGCACAGCTGTGAAGACAGATCTTGTTACTATGTTGCAGCTGTGTCCTTATGACACATGGATTCCCAATACGTAGCTTCAGTATTAGGAATGTGAATAGCAAACAATTCCCAGCTGACAACTATTCAATATGCTTGTTTGTTAGATAATTAGCTGTTAATTCATTCAATTAGTAGTCAGCTGTTAATTCAGCTGCAAATGTTTGTAAGAAACGCTATATATGACTCACAGGTAAATGTGTATTTAAAGCATAAAGCTCTATGATGGCTATATTGCTGTCTTTGAATAGCTTAAAGTCAAGTTCTATCACTGTATGTAGGCTGTAATTGACACATGTATAGCTGGTGAGTTTCCCCAGTGTCCGGTATTGCTGCACTGGCTCACCAATAGCTGGGCTGGGTATGTGGGTCTGATTGACTGCCCTAATCTATCAGTTCTCGTTCTATATGCTGCTCAAACACATTGCATTGCTTTCCCTTGTATAAGCAGTTCGCACTCCTAATCTCTGACTAACACCACATGACTAAATTGCACATAACATTAAACACATGAGCCTAGTGTGAAGACGCCGACGCGCGTTTCACAGTTTACTTTTCGTCAGGGCTAAACTGTGAAACGCGCAAGTAACAATGCAAGTAATCACCATTGCAAATAAACTATATATATGATATAGATAATGAGATTTGCATGACACCATCAGTGATGACTTTCCAATAAACTAAATACTACATGTGAGAAACATTACTTGGTCAAGCGACCTTGGACAACATCAGATAAAGTGTATTATCACGGTCGTTAAAGTGTAATGATTAGTCCAATGAAGAGTAAGATAGTAAGTGTCAACTGACAATTATTTAACAAGTACATTTGACCACATGAATGAGAGTTATAAGCTGGTAGTTCTATACAGACGTTGACAGTAAAAACTGAGAACGCCAATAAACCAGCAGCATGCATATATAGGAGGGTGGCATTTAGAAGATAATTTTTCTTGCGTTGACAGCTGAGAGTGAGAACGCATATATTCCACTTATGCCAAGATTAATATACCACAAATAAATAATTCAAGTGAAATTGGTATTGAATAATGAACTTGATGAATAAGTGTCATTTATAACATTAATACAAGCACGTTGACAGCAGAGACTGAGAACGTCTATTAATGTACATAACAGTACAGCGGCACTGACGGCAGTGACTGAGAGTGCCACACTGTTTGGATATAGAACGGCATCTCCTAGAATGCATGCACCAATACATGTGGTATTTGAAGAAAATTTTACAAATCTGTTTTCTCTCTAATGGACAGGAATTTAGGAACAACAGTACACTTACCTGACGTATGTTAGGATTGGAAATTACACATGTGGACAATATACTGCTGTTCGCACTAACTATATCCAGCCATTAATTGGGATAACTATCTGACAACACCGTTTGAATTTGGTATAAGGTCATAGAACCTACTACAGTAAATACCTAATATATTTGACTTTGCACAACACATTGGAGCAAGAGAGTGTGTTTTTTATGTATATGTTGCACTGTGTCTTGCACTTGTCTGGATTTGTTTTAATATTTCACAGTTATCAGCGTTTTTAAATAAATACTAATAAAAGTTATATTTTATGCGATTGTTCACATAATTACAGTGCGCCACCCACAGTCCAAATCTTTCCCTTCCCTCAAAACCACTCCTAGATGGGCCAGGTGTTTGTGCCGCACACTTGTGTTGCTTAGCTTAGTCATACAGCTACCTCATTGCACCGCTTTTTCTTCTTTGCATCATGTGCTGTTTGGGGTCTATTTTTTAAATCTGTCATACTGTCTGCAACTGTAGTTCCACTCCTAGATGGGCCAGGTGTTTGTGCCGCACACTTGTGTTGCTTAGATTAGTCATACAGCCACCTCGGTGCAACAATTAGGCCTAAAAACAATATTGTGAGGTGTTCAGAATAGACTGGAAATGAGGTGGAATGATTGTTATTATTATTGAGGTTAATAATACTGTAGGAGCAAAATTACAAATTCTGTGATTTGGCGCCACAAGAGATCCACAGCACTCATTAACAAATGAGCAAAACAAGAAAAAAGCACATACAGCTTGAGACAATATAGGACAAGTACAAGGTATATACAGAAAACCAGGGGTTAGGTGCCATTAAAGGGAGTATTGAGTATAAGATAGTGTGGGGAGAAGGCCCTGCTCTTGCGAGAAGCAATTGATTGTATAAAACAGCACTCATTTGTCAGAGTCAAATTTTAAGGTCAATGGACCTTATTCAGATACTGTTAGATCTGCGGCATATAGTGCAAGGCAACAATGTTTGGTACTTTGCGCATGCGTCGGTCCCATACTGTGCACTATGGGTCATGCATCATTGAACACTCTACAGCTGCAGACTGTCAGTGATTGACAGTCTGCTGTCATTTGGGGGCAAAGATGGCAATGGCTGGCATTCTCCAAAAGTGGAGGTGTGTCAACACCATATTGGGGGAGGACTGAGGCCAGGAGTTCCATCTTCTGATGGAGATTTCCTGGCCTCTTTGTAGGAACTGTGGCAGCTGACTTGCCCAACCCCACGGGTCACGCATCTACTTATATCAGACAACTCCTGCTGTATTACCATATTAGTGCATCACAGCAGCAGCAATGTCTCCTCCAACCACATCTGAATCAGTCCCAATGTCAGGTCAGCAGAAAAAGATAACATCAATGCTCCCAAACAGTCCTGTATACCTACTTCAATCTGACATTTGAATGAGGGTGATGGGCTACAGAACCACCCAACTCCCAGATGAACCTGCTAACCATTCTGCTGACCTTCCACTTGAACTCATGCACATCCTTCCTAGGCCTAGGGCGGGATGAAATGAAGTCTGAGTTCGGCGGCCATGCGGGATGCTGGCCAACTCGGATGTTTTTTAAAATCAACAGTCATAAACATGTCTTGAACTTGACCAGATTCTCATATGTTGTAGTAACCAGCCTTGTGTTTTATCTCAGTCTGCTGTCCTATTGGTCAGGATATCCTGCAGTATCCCAGAGTTTGCTCAGCCTTACTTCACTCTCTGACTCCAGTGTTTACTGTGCATTCTAGTTTCCAATCTGCAGCACCTTCCCAGACTGATTGCACAGGTGCACAGAAATCAGATCCCAGCAGTGTTATCAGACCTGCTGTTAACTACTTGTGTGCCTGAGGTTTATTCAAACTCCTTTGTGCAGTCTATGGTATTCCCTGACATCACTGTATTCCATGATTTCCAGATGATCTCCTCTTCGCCAACCTAAGTCTCAGTTTGGCCAACCAGTTACCCTGCAGCCAATCACAGTCCTGCAGGGGGTTTAAATGAAGTCCAGCTGTAGTAATCTGGGCTTGTGCAACTGGTCACATAGTGTGACAAGTGAACCTGTTTCACTTCTTCTGTGTGGCACTAGCAAGCCCAGCAAATCCTCAACCGGTAACCAATCCAGTCAGTCCAGCATATCTTCAGCTGGTAACCAGTCCGGCCCAGCATATCCTCGCCAGTAACCAGTCCGGTCCTACATATCCTCAGCTGGTAACCATTCTGGTCCTGCATATCCTCAGTCGGTGACCAGTCTGGTCCAGCTGTATTCCTCAGCCAGTAGCCAGTCTGGTCCAGCAGCACCTCTTCAACCAGTAGCCAGCCAGGTCCAGCTGTATTCCGCAGCCAGTACGGTTCAGCAGCATCTCTTCAGCAGGTAGCCAATTCTGTCCAGCAGCATCTCTTCAGCCATTAGCCAGTCCGGTCCAGCTGTATCCTCAGCCAGTAGCCAGTCCGGTCCAGCAGCATCTCTTCAGCCAGTAGCCAGTCCGGTCCAGCTGTATTCCTCAGCAGGTAGACAGTCCAGTCCAGCAGCATCTCTTCAGCTAGTAACCAGTCTGGTCCAGCTGCATTCCTCAGCTGGTAGGCAGTAAGGTCCAGCTTTCTTTAGCAGGTAACCAGTCCGGTACATTCCCCCTGCGTGGTTCATAACCTTGAAGTCATATCAAAGGCAGTCCTCACTGCTGACCAAATCCCCTGCAATAGAGCTACAGTATATTAGCCTCCTCAACTCCAGCTCCAAGCCTCAGACCCTGAATGTAAGTCATTACCTGACCTAGGTAACCTTGTGCACAAAACTGTGACAGTGCAAGACTAAACCATGCCCTGCAAAGGAGTTCCTCTTAAAAAAGTCTGAGTTCGGCCGGCATCCTGCATGGCTGCTGAAATCCATCTGAATGACTTTAACCAAATTCGAATAACTCATCATGCCTAGATTTTTGCCACCAAGATGTGTCACCACCATACTTGGGTAACCAAACAAGTTTCCAAGCTCAAACTAACTTCGATCTCAATCTTTGGCTGTCTATGAATGTTAAGCTATTTTTTTCTTCGTCTTTTTTGATGCTATATGAATCATACTTTGTTATTTCTGTTTAAAAATTCAAGAAAAAATGGGGAAAAAAATGAAAAAATAGACCTGAGAAATAACCTAATTATGCCTCAAACTCACCAAAGATCATGATGATTGTGAATGCCTAACTACCTACTTGCCTAGTGTAACGTACCTTTTGTAAGTATTGCTTTTTCACTGTTTTAGAGTCTTGATGTTACTAATGACAAACCATGTGTAGTATGCGCCACCCCAATCCGAAATGCTTGAGACCTGAAGTTTGATATAAAACCCACAAAGCAGCAACATTTTTCTTGAATACAACCGAGAATTGAAGCACACCACTCACATGTGATAATAATTGGATCTTGCATTAAACTCCTGAGCAGAACATTAACACATAGCAAACCTGTATTGGTTGAGGTCAAGGACATAGCTACTACTGTAGCTCCTCGATCCAAAAAGATCCAAAGCAAACCAAGTAGAAAACCACATGGAAAAGAACAGCCTCAATGGGGGTGCAAGAAACCCTACCAATGGCTTTGAAGGTCGGTAGCCATTTGTGTGTCCTCTTTTATGGGCTGCCTCAGTTCTTAAGAGCTTTTGAGACAAGAAAGAATTTAGTGGCATCTGTATTTACTTTCAAATTTTGGAAAAAAAGAAATACCTGCCATTGACCTGTAACCCTCCCAGATGTAATCTAAGAAAGTGTGTCTGCTACCTTTTACTGGATTTGCCTCTATATGAATATAAGATAAGCTTTATACAAGTAGCACTGCAATTGTAGTATGTGACAGGTGCTAAGCAGTTAAAAGCAAAGCCTTCAATCTCAGCTTGAGGATCTGCCAAATACTGTAGGAGATGGAAACTCCCTACCAGCTAAACAGGCCAATGATGTCAGCAGCCTAAACCTATCCCACTGAAATCTTTACAGTGCATCTGTGACTAGATTCTCAGCTCCCAGTTCATGGTGCGCCGTAAAAGTAATATCAGCTCCTTGCACAATGTCCTCTCAAATATCTTCAGACTGGCATGCTAGATGATGCAGCAGTCACACTCCCATCAAGACAGAGGACTGTCCTCATGGTGATAACCCTGCACACAAAATTAAGGAGGCCAAGCAACAACAGCACAACCCACAATGAGGTTTTACGAATGCATAGGCATGCTCCCAAGATGCTGTCTGAGTTACTAACCTTTTCAAAAGGCAGATTGCAATAATTCAGCCACTGAGTTGACATTATCATCCAGACGAGGCCCTCTACTTTGTTGTGTGCAACAGGCACACCAAAATGCCAAAGGAGGATTTTGGCTGTAAATAAAGTGCACTAGTAACCTAGCATAATGGTAGATCAAAAAATGATCTACTATAGGTATTGAGCTACCTTGGGATGCCCAGTGTCTGTTTGTACAACTCAGTGTAGAAAAGTGCTGAATCTCTCATAGAAAGCACATGAAACTGCACACCTCATTAGCAAGCACTTATCTATGTACAGTAGTACCCTCCCTGCAATCTGAACCCCATGAACCAAAAAGATGGGTGTAGAGAAAGCAGACAGAAAGTGGACTCCACATCCAGCTTAGCCATTAATGCCCCAGGACTGCAGCCTCTCACTATGACCAGCACCTCCACATAACACTGATACACTACTCTATATTGGCTGTTGCCAATGGTGTAGTTAACTGCCAGCCCTGCATGGTGTGACATGTGCTGAATGAGGCAAAACTTGTCTAGAGCCTTCTTGAGAAGCATCCCATCTAAGGAAAGGCACAATTCGGGCACTGGGAAACACAAAAGGACCAACCATCCAACCTAGGGCATTTTCCTTATTCACCTTTCAAGTGAAATTGATCTGGAAGATCCCTAGCAGACTTGAGGTTCCCAGGGGAACCAATGAACAACCCCTTATATAAACAACGTGAAGCCAACACTAAAACCATGTAAAGACCACCTAAAAAAGTACCCGCCACCCTATCTGGGTAATGAGTGAACCATTCTCTTAACTCTGGCACCTTATTGGCTATTTGGCCTAATTTAGGTTCCCCTCCAATGTCTCTCTGTGAGCCAGGTCTATCTGCCCAGCCCTTATCACAATTCCTGGCATTTTATGCATACATGCTTGAACTGGCAGGTTCTACAGGCCATGCACTGCCATCTGTTAAATTTGAAACAGTGCCGTTGTACTAGAAAAGGCATGTTAGGCTGAGGTTTCGCCAATACAGTCCCATACAGCCCTAGCCCTCGACTGTCACACCTTAAACAACACCTTCATGTCACGGGATCCAAAATCAAAGACAGTCCTATCACTCTGCTTCATCATGTCCCCCCAATGTGTGGCGAAGGCCTGTGAGCTTGCTCTGGCCACTAGACCACAGAGAAGCAAGCATGTCCCTCACTAAATGACTGATAGCCTGCATGTAGACATCTCAGTCCACCCAAAATGGCCACTGGAGCCTAAAGGAGCAGGGCAACCTATGCCAAATGCCCATTATGCACACAGACAGAGATGCAAATGATCCTTAAGGTCCCTTTCAATTCACCATTTTTATGCATAATATGGCATTTATTATTACCTCCAACTTATTAAATTCTTTCCTAGGCCAAGCTTTTGAATAGAATCTATATTACAATAAAAAGAGCAGCACAGCCTCCTAAAATTATTTACCCGTCCTAGTGCTAACTTGCCTGTTGCTGTGCTGGTTT
The DNA here is from genome assembly GCF_028390025.1 of Pseudophryne corroboree. NCBI lineage: Eukaryota > Metazoa > Chordata > Amphibia > Anura > Myobatrachidae > Pseudophryne > Pseudophryne corroboree. Next base: position 286,755,354 of record NC_086448.1, read on the forward strand.
CCAAAAAACACATGGAAATCAACAAGCTTCTATGGGAAAGATTGGCTGTGTGAAAAGATCAGGGAACAGGCACCAATAATAAAGTTTAAGCCACCAGGGGTCCCCGTTAATTGGTCATCACCTATATTTTTAAATATCCCATTTACATGCCATCATCTGGCATTAGCAGATCCCCATTTAACAATGCTTGAAATTTAGAATTGGATTTAATTTGAATTCAATTTCACCAGGTCACAAACAAATTAGAGTATAATCTTCAAAGTACAGTATAGTGTATTCTTTAGCAGCTCACGTTTGCAATTAAAAGGTTTACCATTTTAAATAGATACTATTTGTAATAACATTAACATGTTTGAAGTTTTCATTTTTCCGTGATCATTAACTGAGCTTCATTATTAAAAAAAATACCAATTTAAGCCTGAACATGTTTGAGGTGGTTCAGTTGGGTGTGGATCATTAGATTGACAGTGTCTAGATCGACAATGTTTAGGTCGACCACTATAGGTCGACAGTCACTAGGTCGACAGGGTCAGAAGGTCGACAGGGTCAGAAGGTCAACATGTTCTAGGTCGACAGGTCAAAAGGTTGACATGAGTTTTTATGTTTTTTTGGTGTCGTTTTCTTCATAGAGTGACCGGGAACCCTAATTAGTGCACCGTGTCCCTTCGTATGGCTCGCTTCGCTCGCCATGCTTCGGGCAAGGTGCCTCGTTCCGCTGCCACTTCGCTCGGCACAGATTACCATTCCAATCATAGTCCACGTGGATCATTAAGTATGAAAAAGTAAAAAAAAAAAGGATTTTTAAAAAAAAACTCATGTCGACCTTGTGACCTGTCGACTTAGAACATGTCGACCTTCTGACCCTGTCGACCTAGTGACTGTCGACCTATAGTGGTCGACCTAAACATTGTTGACCTAGACACTGTCGATCTTCAGACCGGATCCCAGTTCAGTTATATGTAAACCTGCTTGATCATTTGAGCTTGGCTCAGTCATGTGAGCACTGGATGGAGCACAGTCAAACCTGTCCTCCTTATTCAAATGTAAAACTGATTCAAGAAACAGTTTTAGCGAAATTCAACAATGTCTTCTTATAAAGTGCAATAGCTGATTACAAAGATGTTTCAAGTTATGTACATTAGAATTAGATATACAATATTATATATATATATATATATATATATATATATATATCTATAAATATATAAAATATATGATACAAAATGTACCTAGTATTCTGAACTATCAATTAAATAATTACATCATTTGGTTTCAATTACTTAGGACACCACCTGGCCCGAAGTAACCTAAGCAAGGGTTGAAAGTTGCCACTTGAGTTGTATCTTTAATTTGTCATATATTTAGTTTTTCCTAACCATATACTGTGTAACTGGTTATTAAATAGAGCAATATCCTTTATGACTATAGCTATTATATTTTTAGAACATAATTTCACTGAAGCAGTTGATAGCTATTGGTTCCCTCCATTTCATTTTCTATCTGTACTCTTTCATTATGCAGTGTTTTATATTTTGAAGGCTTCAGACAGATACTTTTACAGAGTTCTCATAAATCATTTCATATCTAGGTGGGAAATGTTATGTTAGGTGTGAAAAGGGTGTCAAAAAATAGATGATTTTTTTTTATCACCCATCTAATATGGCCTGGCAGGTGTCAACAACTGAAAAGAATTTGTGTGCAAGAAAATTGCCTGGTTAAGCCACTTCAGCATTATTGAGTTCACTAAGAGACACCCAAATGAAAACTGCCTGCTGATAATTAAGGAAATGTCAAACGCACTGAGTATTTTAAATAACTTTATTTGTTGGTTTGATAACGTTTTGTACAAGTATTAGATCCTTCATGAGTTCTTGTGGGCTTTTTAACAAATACTGTAGTTTCTTCCCACTTCTTGATCAATAATGTAATAGGAGCTGGCTGTGTGTCTCAGTCATCGTCATTCAGGAACTTTTCTAAAGTGGACACCGAATTATCCAAATCTGTGGATCAATATTGTGAACAAGACACTTTCCTTAGAACAGGAGACAGAAATAAACTAATGACTCTTAAAAATGTCTGGACTTCGTTATTCAAATTTATAATGTCACCCTACAAAATAATATTGAGTGTTTAATAACCATTCTGACAGCAATCATATCTAAATATGTGTATTTAATTTATGGTTGTGCAGAATGGAGGTATGTCCATGTACTGTACCATAAAAGTAGAGATGTGCGGCGGGCACTTTTCGTGTTTTGTGTTTTGGTTTTGGTTCTAATTCCTCGCTCGTGTTTTAGTTTTGGATTGGTTTTGAATCTGGATGATTTTTGAAAAAACATAAAAACGGCTAAAATCACAGAATTTGGGGGTAATTTTTAACCTACGGTATTATTAACCTCAATAACATTCATTTCCAGTCTATTCTGAACACCTCACAATATTGTTTTTAGGCCAAAAGGTTGCACCGAGGTGGCTGTATGACTAAGCTAAGCGACACAAGTGTGCGGCACAAACACCTGGCCCATCTAGGAGTGGCACTGCATTGGCAGACAGGATGGCAGATATATAAAAAAAAGGCCCCAAACAGCACATCATGCAAATATGTAAAAGAGGTGCAATGAGGTAACTGTATGACTAAGCTAAGCTACACAAACAATTGGCCCATCTAGGAATGGCACTGCAGTGTCAGACAATATGGCACTTTAAAAAAACTAGTCCTCAAACAGCACATGATGCAAAGAATCATGTGCTGCAGTATCACTGGACTGGATTTATATGCCCGTACCACTGGAATTATACGGCAGTATGAATGGACATACACGGCAGTATGAATAGACATACACGGCAGTATCACTGGACATATACAGCAGTATCACTGGACTGGATTTATACGCCAGTACCACTGGAATTATACGGCAGGATCACTGGAATTATACAGCAGGATCACTGGATTTATACAGCAGTACCGCTGGACATATATACGGCAGTACCACTGGACATATACAGCAGCACAGGGACACCACCACTGGACTGATGCAGGACAACACAGCACCACTGCAATGCACTGGACTTATACAGAAGCACTGGACATATGGCAGCAGAGGACACCACCACTGTGACTGGACTGATGTAGCACAATACACCACCATTGAACTGATGCAGCACAACACAGCACCACTGGACTGGACTTATACAGCCAGCATTGGGCATATGGCAGCAGAGGACACCACCACTGTGACTGGACAGATGCAGCACAAGACACCACCACTGGACTGATGCAGCACAACACAGCACCACTGGACTGGACTTATATAGCAGCACTGGACATATGGCAGCAGAGGACACCACCACTGTGACTGGACAGATGCAGCACAAGACACTAACACTGGACTGATGCAGGACACTGAGGACGGAGACAAGTCCTCTCTCTGCACTCTCCAGTGCAGGAGTGAAACTGGCGACGACACGCGGCTCCTTATATGGAATCCAAACCCGGCGAAAATCTGACAGCGGGATGATGATGTTTTGCCTCGTTCTGGTTTCCGAGTCAGGTGGGAAAACCCGAGCCTGACTCGGATCCGGGCTTGGGCAGTGAAGTCCGGTGGGGTTCAGTTCTCAGGGAACTGAACCCGCTCATCTCTACATAAAAGTAATCTTATAAAATTATTTTATTTTTGGTTTAAATTATCTTAGAATTTTGAAGGATGCTTAAAAACAAAATATTTCACATATTTACGTACTCTTTCTCTATTTACTTAGAAGACTTTTATTCTCAGAACAAATTATTTATTCTTACATTTATAAACAGTGAACAGATCACAGCTCTTGTTTGTATTTCTGAGATGCTTGAGATTTAGGGGACATGTACTAAGCATTGATAAAAGTTGAGAAGTAAGCCAGTATAGAAGTTGCCCATGGTAACCAACCAGCTGCTCTGTATATTTTTATAGTATGCAAATTATAAATGTTACGTCAATGCTGAGTGGTTGCCATGGGCAACTTCTCCATTGGCTCACTTCTCCACTTTTATCACTGCTTAGTACATGCCCCCTCTACGTGAACTACTTGGCAGTTATCATGGTGCCCATATTATACCAATTTCCTTCAGGAGCAGTAATACTTTCTTCACTTATTTAATTATTTTAGAATTGTATCATTATTACATACAGATGAAAGGACAATTATTTATTCAATATTTCTCTTACGTCCTAGAGGATGCTGGGGTCCACATTAGTACCATGGAGTATAGACGGGTCCACCAGGAGCCATTGGCACTTTAAGAGTTTGAGAGTGTGGGCTGGCTCCTCCCTCTATGTCCCTCCTACCAGACTCAGTTTAGAAAATGTGCCCGGAGGATCCGGTCACAGCTAGGGGAGCTCTCCTGAGCTTTCCTGGAAAAGTTTTAATTTAGAGTTTATTTTTTTACAGGAGGCTGTTGGCAACAGCCTGCCTGCAGCGAGGGACTAAGGGGGGAGCAGTGTCCGCCCTGCGGGGTCTGAGCCACTGACTCCGCTGACTGGACACTGAGCTCCAGAGGGGTCTGATCGGTTTCCGCCACAGGGGAACCGCTCGCCCCAGCAGCATACCGCCGACCCCTTACAGAGCTAAAGTGAGTGGTGAGTTAGTCACCGACCCCCCCTAGCAAGCTGGGGGCTGGTGTAAAGATGGCGGCAATGGGGAAGGAGCGCGGTATTAACTGCACTCCTGGATGGTACCAGAGGCACATAGTGCGGCGCTGTGAGGGGCGCCCTGGGCCAGCGCTTACCCCCCACACTGGTCAGCAAGCATGTCGGGGTCCAGGGATCTCAGCCAGCAAAACTCCTCAGGCCAGTTTAAACTTCTGAAGAGCAGGAAGACAGCGCCATTAAGGGGGCGGAGCTTCTCCTCAGAGCAGACCCCTGCCGCGTTCCAGCGCCATTTTCCTGCATGCAAAGCTGAAAGGAAGATACAGGTCCCTCCACAGCAACTCCAGCTTACTGTATACGGTACCAAGGGGTTGTAGAAGCCAGGGGAGGCTGTTATTTGACTGTGTGTCCTATTAAGGAGCACAAGTCAGCGCTGATAAGGAGTTTCTCCTTACTAAAAAGCACTGGTGTGGGTTGGCTCCAATCTCTGTCTCTCTCTTGCCATTCTAGGGGAGGAAACTCTGTCTACCCCCACCTGTGTGTGTGTGTAGAGTGTTTGGTGGTCACCTGTAGCAATGTCCAGGGACACAGGGGCAGATGTATTAACCTGGAGAAGATATAAGGAAGTGATAAACCAGTGATAATTGCAAGGTGATAAAGGCACCAGCCAATCAGCTCCAATATGTAAATTAACAGTTAGGATCTGATTGGCTGGTGCCTTTATCACCTTGCACATATCACTGGTTTATCACTTCGTTATGCCTTCTCCAGGTTAATACATCTGCCCCACAGTGTCATATGCTGCAGAGGATTTATCCTCCCAGGATGATCCCATTCCATGTAATCAGGATAGCACTGGTTTAGCACAGATTCCAGCAAGGGAACCAGAGTGGTGTTCCTCTATCAAGACAGATTTCTGACAGGGTTGCCAGTAATGAATCTGCAACCCAGGTATTGCAGACCTCTATGGCTGTATGGCCCTTGTCTGGTACCTCGGGACACCCCGCTATATACCCCCACAAACGTGCGCTTGTGCAGGTAACACAAGACGACACGGATACCGATTCTGACACTACAGATGGTGATGGGGATGTGTTGCGGGGGTCCGCATCTCTTGCAAGGGGGGTGCGATTGTTGATAGAGGCTATCAGGGATGTGTTAAATGTTAATGATACCACACCTGAGCAGGTTGAGGAGGCTTTTTTCACTGAAAATAAGAAAGCCCCGCTAACCTTCCCTGCGTCAAAAGAGCTGAATGCTATATTTGAAAAAGCATGGGTAAACCCTGAAAAGAAGTTTCAGATACCTAAGAGGATTCTGGTGGCTTTTCCTTTCCCTGAGGAGGATAGGAAAAAATGGGAAAACCCGCCGATTGTTGATGCATCTGTGTCCAGACTCTCAAAAAAGGTTTTTTTTTACCAGTACCGGGATCTACTACCTTAAAGGAGGCGGCAGATAGGGAAATTGATAATACACTTAAATCAATGTACACTGCTTCGGGGGCCATATTACGTTCCACTATTGCTAGTGCATGGATAGCGAAGGCAATAGTGAAGTGGTCGGCTGCCTTAATTGAGGATTTGGATACGATGGATAGGGATGACGTTGCATTGTATTTACGCAACATTCATGATTCTGCAGGTTTTATGGTAGAATCCATGAAGGACCTGGGTTCCATGGCTGCGGGAATTTCTTCCATGTCTGTTTCAGCTCATCAGGGACTGTGACTCTGCCAGTGGTCGGCCGATGCAGAATCCAGGAGAAGTGTGGAGTCGCTACCCTATACAGGTCAGTCTCTCTTTGAGGAAGCTGTAGACACGTGGATATCCACAGCTACAGAGGCTATGTTTCTTCGTTCAGCAGCACCTGCCCTGAAGAAATCCTCCTCCTTAGAAAGGCCAGATTATCCAATTCCTTCTTAAGGGGGGGTAAGGTTAAGTCCAAGAAACCTGCCGCTGCAGGTTCCCAGGAACAAAAGCCTGCTTCAGGTACCCCAAAGTCCTCCGCATGACAGTGGACGGGACGGCCCGGAGGTGGGGCCTGTGGGAGCGGGACTCAGACAGTTCTGTCATGTCTGGGTATAGTCCGGCCTGGATCCCTGGGTAGTAGATATTGTGTCTCAGGAATACAGGCTGGAATTTCAAAGTCTCCCTCCTCATCGTTTTTTCAAGTCGGGCTTGCCAACTCTGTTGGAGGACAGCACAGTGCTTCAAGACGCTGTCCAAAAGCTGGTGGAGGCACAGGTCATTGTGCCGGTACCACCTCACATGCTAACAAAGTGTTACTATTCATACCTTTGCATGGTAACGAAACTGGATGGTTCGGTCAGGCCCATTCTCAACCTAAAATCGTTGAACCCCTTTCTAAAGGCATTCAAGTTCAAGATGGAGTCTCTCAGGGCGGTGATATCAGGTCTGGAAGAGGGGGAATTCCTGGTATCACTGGATATCAAGGATGCGTACCTTCACATTCCGATTTGGCTGCTGCATCAGGCTTATCTCCGCTTCGCATTGCTGGACTGTCATTTTCACTTCCAGGCCCTGCCATTTGGCCTCTCCACAGCACCGAGGGTGTTTACCAAGGTGATGATGGAAATTATGATGCTACTCCGCAAGCAGGGTGTGAACATCATTCCTTATCTGGACGATCTCCTGATAAAGGCATCGTCCAAGGAGAAGCTGTTGCAGACCATTGTTCTCGCAACGCGACTGCTCCAGAGTCACGGGGTGGATTCAGAATTTTTTAAAAGTCACATTTGAAACCAACCCAGAGATTGTAATTTCTGGGAATGATCCTGGATACAGAAGTGCAGCGGGTGTTTCTGCCGCGGGACAAGGTGTTGGTGATCCAATCCATGGTCATGGGATGTCTTGAAGCCACCCCGGGTCCTGCTAACAACGGATGCCAGCCTCCGGGGCTGGGGAGCAGTCACTCAAGCAGTAACCTTCCAAGGACGGTGGTCAGGCCTGGAAGCCGGCCTGCCCATCAACATCCTGGAACTAAGAGCCGTCTACAACGGTCTTCTTCAGGCGGCCCCTCTTCTGGAAAATCGGGCCATCCAAGTTCAGTCGGACAACGTAACAACAGTGGCTTACATAAACCGACAGGACGGAACGAAGAGTAGAGCGGCAATGTCAGAGGTGACAAGAATACTCCTCAGGACAGAAAAACATGTGTTGGCGCTGTCAGCCATCTTCATTCCGGGAGTAGACAACTGGGAAGCAGACTTCCTCTCCACCCAGGAGAGTGGGGACTCCATCATGAAGTTTTCAAGGAAATAACAGATCTTTGGGGATTGCCCCAAATAGACATGATGGCCTCTCGTCTCAACAAAAAGCTTTGGCGTTATTGTTCCAGGTCGAGGGACCCATAGGCAATGGCAGTGGACACCCTGGTGTCTCCGTGGGTGTTCCAGTCAGTGTACGTGTTTCCTCCACTCCCACTCATCCCAAGAATCCTAAAGCTCATAAGGAGAACAAGGGTTCAAGCGATCCTCATTGCCCTAGATTGGCCAAGAAGGGCTTGGTACGCGGACCTTCTGAATCTACTGCAAGAAGAGCCAAGGCCTCTTCCTCTTCGGGAGGACCTGCTGCAGCAGGGTCCGTTCGCCTATCAAGACTTACCGCGGCTATGTTTGACGGCATGGAAGTTGAGCGCCTGATTCCTGGTCGGAAAGGTATTCCGAAGAAAGTTATTCCTACCCTCATACAGGCTAGGAAAGGAGTAACATCAAAACATTACCATCGTATTTGGAAGAAATATGTTTCTTGGTGTGAGTCCAAGAAATTTCCTGCGGTGGAATTTCAACTGGTACGTTTCCTCCTCTTCCTGCAAGCAGGAGTGGATATGGGTCTGAGGTTGGGATCTGTGAAGGTCCAGATTTCAGCCCTATCCATTTTCTTTCAGAAGCAATTGGCTGCCCTCCCTGAGGTTCAGACCTTTTTGAAGGAAGTTCTGCATATCCAACCTCCCTTTGTACCGCCTACGGCGCCATGGGATCTTAACGTGGTGTTGCAGTTCCTCCAGTCGGATTGGTTTGAGCCTCTACAGGAGGTGGAGCTCAAATTTCTTACATGGAAGGTGGTCACTTTGTTGGCCTTAGCTTCTGCTAGGCGTGCCTCTGAGCTGGGGGCTTTATCCTGTAAAAGCCCTTACTTGATCTTCCACGAAGATAGAGTTGAGCTCCGGACTCCTCAGCAGTTTCTTCCAAAGGTTGTGTCAGCATTTCATATCAACCAACCTATTGTGGTGCCAGTGGCTACTGATTCCTCAATTACTTCAAAGTCCTTGGATGTCGTGAGGGCTCTGAAGATATATGTGAAGAGAACTTCTCGTCACAGAAAGTCGGACTCTCTGTTTGTCCTATATGATCCCAAGAATATTGGGTGTCCTGCTTCTAAGCAGACTATTTCTCGCTGGATTAGGTTCACTATCCAGCACGCTTATTCTACGGCAGGACTGCCGTGTCCAAAATCTGTTAAGGCCCACTCTACTCGTAAGGTGGGGTCTTCCTGGACGGCTGCCCGGGGTGTCTCGGCAGTGCAACTTTGCCGAGCTGCAACTTGGTCTGGGTCGAACACGTATGCAAAGTTTTACAAGTTCGATACTTTGGCCTCTGAGGATCTGAAGTTCAGTCAATCAGTTCTGCAGGAGCCTTCGAGCTCTCCCTCCCGTTCCGGGAGCTTTGGTACATCCCAATGGTACTAATGTGGACCCCAGCATCCTCTAGGACGTAAGAGAAAATAGGATTTTGGTACCTACCGGTAAATCCTTTTCTCGTAGTCCGCAGAGGATGCTGGGTGCCCGCCAAGCGCTTTGTTTTCCTGCATTTGTTATTTGGTTCAGTACAACTTCGTTTTAGTTGAGTACTGCATTGTTACTTGGTAAGTAATGTTTCAGCTGTTGCTGAGTAGTTCAAGCTAGTTGTCTTGAAGTGCCTTGTATGTGTGAGCTGGTATGAATCTCACCACTATCTGTGTTAATGCCTTCTCTCGAAGTATTTTGTCTCCTCAGGCACAGTTTCTAGACTGAGTCTGGTAGGAGGGGCATAGATGGAGGAGCCAGCCCACACTCTCAAACTCTTAAAGTGCCAATGGCTCCTGGTGGACCCGTCTATACTCCATGGTACTAATGTGGACCCCAGCATCCTCTAGGACGTAAGAGAAATATTGAATAAATAATTACCCTTTCATCTGTATGTAATAATGATACAATCCTAAAATAATTAAATAAGTGAAGAAAGTATTACTGCTCCTGAAGGAAATTGGTATAATGTGAGCACCATGATAACTGGCAAGTAGTTCACGTAGAGGGGGCATGTACTAAGCAGTGATAAAAGTGGAGAAGTGAGCCAATGGAGAACCACTCAGCATTGACGTAACATTTATAATTTGCATACTATAAAAATATACAGAGCAGCTGATTGGTTACCATGGGCAACTTCTATACTGGCTCACTTCTCAACTTTTATCAATGGTACTAATGTGGACCCCAGCATCCTCTACGGACTACGAGAAAAGGATTTACCGGTAGATACCAAAATCCTATTTTAGCTTTTATAGTGTTATTTTTGTTTAAGAGATTGCATATGATTTAACTGTTCCACCTGCCTAGCAGCTGTAGGTGATACTGGATCACCAAGATATGATAGGACATGGAGCTCCATGAAACATGATTTTACTGTAGTAATATGTGCACTAGACTAACTCGCAAAATGGCTGCCAAGTAACATCCAGGGACATGAGGTAGAGACCATGAGAACTAGGCTGCAATAACTTTATTATTATGTATAGCACCTACTCAATCCTATCAGTTGTCTACCTAGTTGTATGGCTCTCCTTTGGAAATATCAGGAATGTAATTTAATAGAATACAGATGTGTCCCCTCATACCTTATTTCTCATACGTTATGATAATTACATTATTCATTTTATTTAATGTGTGTTACATTTCAGACGGACTCTGAAACAATTTTCTCTTTACTATATTTATGTATTTCAGGTTCTATTCATAAAGTGGTGAAATCAGCAGAGAAGTGAGCCAGTGGAGAAGTTATCAATGGCAACCAATCAGCTTAGAAGTAACATTTATCAAGTGCAGGCTATAAAATTATACATAGCAGCTGATTGGTTGCCATGGGTAATTTCTCCACTGGATCATAGAGAGTGATGAAGTGTAGACAGCAGTGCTGCAGAGAGGGTACTTTGGGAGTGGGGGGGGGGGGGGGTGGCCTAATGTAAGATGGCTTGGCCATGTCTTCTTTCAACCTCTCCCAGTAAAAACAGGGGAGCGCTATTGTGTCCCTCGGCCAGGAGCAGATTGGGTGTGTGTGTGTGTTTGTGTGTGTGTGTGTGGGGGGGCTCTATCAGTGCGATCATTCATAGCCAGTGGAGATTGCTGCTGCACACACTGCAGCTCAGCATACATGCTGTGTGCTGGGCTTGGGGGACAGCAGACTGAACCAGCTGACAGATGAGGGGGAGGGGAGGGGTGAGCACGGACCTGGCCAGGGTAATTAGGAACTGTCCCCCCTTTCTGCATCACTGGGAGAAAAATACAGTACCAACCAACATAACAGCTTGTGTCATTTTTGTTCAAGCACTGCCTGTAACTTGACAGCTAGGAGCTGATTGGTTGGTACTTAATCTTTCTCAAGCTTTGATAAATCTCCCCCTGTATCCTTTGTTCAACTTGGTTGTACACAGTTTTTCCAGTAGTATAGTATATTGGTGAATAAATACATATCTTTAAAATATGTTTATAGTACAAGAACATTGCTACAAGACTTTGGCACAATTTTACAGTTATGACACTCCTAATTAGAGATGAGCGGGTTCGCTTCCTCGAGATCTGAACCCCCCCCCCCCCCCCCCCCCCGAACTTCACGTGGTTTACACGGGTCCGAGCCAGCCTCGGATCTTCCCGCCTTGCTCGGTTAACACAAACGCGCCCGAATGTCATCATCCCGCTGTCGTATTATCGCGAGATTCGTATTGCATATAAAGAGCCGCGCGTCGCCGCCATTTTCACTCGTGCATTGGAGATGATAGCGAGAGGACGTGGCTGCGTTCTCTCAGTTTCTGTGTTCAGTGTGCTGCAAATATCTGTGCTCAGTGTGCTGCAAATATCTACGTTCTCTGCCTGAAAACACTCCATATATGTGCTGCATTGTAGTTGTGCGCAGTATATAGTAGGAGTACAGTGCAGAATTTTGCTGACCACCAGTATATATATAGCAGTACGGTACAGTAGTCCATTGCTCTACCTCTGTGTCGTCAAGTATACTATGCATATCTGTGCTGCATTGTAGTTGTGCGCAGTATATAGTAGGAGGACAGTGCAGAATTTTGCTGACCACCAGTATATATATATATATATATATATATATATATATATATAGTAGTACGGTACAGTAGTCCATTGCTCTACCTCTGTGTCGTCAAGTATACTATCCATATCTGTGCTGCATTGTAGTTGTGCGCAGTATATAGTAGGAGAACAGTGCAGAATTTTGCTGACCACCAGTATATATATATATATATATATATATATATATATATATAGCAGTACGGTACAGTAGTCCATTGCTCTACCTCTGTGTCATCAAGCATACTATCCATATCTGTGCTGCATTGTAGTTGTGTGCAGTATATAGTAGGAGGACAGTGCAGAATTTTGCTGACCACCAGTATATATATATATATATATATATATATAGAAGTACGGTACAGTAGTCCATTGCTCTACCTCTGTGTCGTCACGTATACTATCCATATCTGTGCTGCATTGTAGTTGTGCACAGTATATAGTAAGAAGACAGTGCAGAATTTTGCTGACCACCAGTATATATATATATATATATATATAGCAGTACGGTACAGTAGGCCATTGCTATTGATATATTACTGGTATATAATTCCACACATTAAAAGATGGAGAACAAAAATGTGGAGGGTAAAATAGGGAAAGATCAAGATCCACTTCCACCTCGTGCTGAAGCTGCTGCCACTAGTCATGGCCGAGACGATGAAATGCCATCAACGTCGTCTGCCAAGGCCGATGCCCAATGTCATAGTAGAGAGCATGTAAAATCCAAAAAACAAAAGTTCAGTAAAATGACCCAAAAATCTAAATTAAAAGCGTCTGAGGAGAAGCGTAAACTTGCCAATATGCCATTTACGACACCGAGTGGCAAGGAACGGCTGAGGCCCTGGCCTATGTTCATGGCTAGTGGTTCAGATTCACATGAGGATGGAAGCACTCATCCTCGCGCTAGAAAAATGAAAAGACTTAAGCTGGCAAAAGCACAGCAAAGAACTGTGCGTTCTTCTAAATCACAAATCCCCAAGGAGAGTCCAATTGTGTCGGTTGCGATGCCTGACCTTCCCAACACTGGACGGGGAGAGGTGGTGCCTTCCACCATTTGCACGCCCCCTGCAAGTGCTGGAAGGAGCACCCACAGTCCAGTTCCTGATATTGAAATTGAAGATGTCACTGTTGAAGTACATCAGGATGAGGATATGGGTGTTGCTGGCGCTGAGGAGGAAATTGACAAGGAGGAATCTGATGGTGAGGTGGTTTGTTTAAGTCAGGCACCCGGGGAGACACCTGTTGTCCGTGGGATGAATATGGCCATTGACATGCCTGGTCAAATTACAAAAGAAATCACCTCTTCGGTGTGGAATTATTTTAACAGAAATGCGGACAACAGGTGTCAAGCCATGTGTTGCCTTTGTCACGCTGTAATAAGTAGGGGTAAGGACGTTAACCACCTAGGAACATCCTCCCTTAAACATCACCTGGAGCGCATTCATCAGAAGTCATTGACAGGTTCAAAAACCTTGGGTGACAGCGGAAGCAGTCCACTGACAACTAAATCCCTTCTTCCTCTTGTACCCAAGCTCCTGCAAACCACTCCACCAAATCCCTCAATATCAATTTCCCCCTTAGACAGGAACGCCAATAGTCCTGCAGGCCATGTCACTGGCAAGTCTGCCGAGTCCTCTCCTGACTGGGATTCCTCTGATGGATCCTTGAGTGTAACGCCTACTGCTGCTGGCACTGCTGTTGTTGCTGCTGGGAGTCGATCGTCATCCCAGAGGGGAAGTCGGAAGACCACTTGTACTACTTCCAGTAAGCAATTGACTGTCCAACAGTCCTTTGCAAGGAAGATGAAATATCACAGCAGTCATCCTGTTGCAAAGCGGATAACTCAGGCCTTGGCAGATGTGTTGGTGTTAGACGTGCGTCCGGTATCCGCCGTTAGTTCACAGGCAATTAGAGAATTTCTTGAGGTAGTGTGTCCCCGGTAGCAAATACCATCTAGGTTCCACTTCTCTAGGCAGGCGATACCGAGAATGTACACAGACGTCAGAAAAAGACTCACCAGTGTCCAAAAAAATGCAGTTGTACTTCCACTTAACCACGGACATGTGGACAAGTGGAGCAGGGCAGACTCAGGACTATATGACTGTGACAGCCCACTGGGTAGATGTATTGCCTCCCGCAGCAAGAACAGCAGCGGCGGCACCAGTACCAGCATCTCGCAAACGCCAACTCGTTCCCTGCAGGCTTCGCTTTGTATCACCGTTTTCCATAAGAGGCACATAGCTGACAACCTCTTACGGAAACTGAGGAACATCATCGTAGATTGGCTTACCCCATTTGGACTCTCCTGGGGAGTTGTGACATCGGACAACGCCACTAATATTGTGCGTGCATTACAATTGGGCAAATTCCAGCACGTCCCTTGTTTTGCACATACATTGAATTTGGTGGTGCAGAATTATTTAAAAAATGACAGGGGCGTGCAAGAGATGCTGTCGGTGGCCAGAAGAATTGCGGGAAACTTTCGGCATTCAACCACCGCGTGCCGAAGACTGGAGCAGCAGCAAACACTCCTGAACCTGCCCCGCCATCAGCTGAAGCAAGAGGTGGTAACGAGGTGGAATTCAACCCTCTATATGCTTCAGAGGATGGAGGAGCAGCAAAAGGCCATTCAAGCCCATACATCTGCCTACGATATAGGCAAAGGAGGGGGAATGCACCTGACTCAAGCGCAGTGGAGAATGATTTCAACGTTGTGCAAGGTTCTCCAACCCTTTGAACTTGCCATACGTGAAGTCAGTTCAGACACTGCCAGCCTGAGTCAGGTCATTCCCCTCATCAGGCTTTTGCAGAAGCAGCTGGAGAGATTGAAGGAGGAGCTAAAATGGAGCGATTCCCCTAGGCATGTGGGACTTGTGGATGGAGCCCTTCATTCGCTTAACCAGGATTCACGGGTGGTCAATCTGTTGAAATCAGAGCACTACATTTTGGCCACCGTGCTCGATCCTAGGTTTAAAGCCTACGTTGTAACTCTCTTTCCGGCAGACACAAGTCTGCAGATGTTCAAAGACCTGCTGGTGAGACACTTGTCAAGTCAAATGGAACGTGACCCACCAACAGCTCCTCCTTCATTTTCTCCCGCCACTGGAGCTGGCAGGAAAAGGATCAGATTTCCAAAACCACCCGCTCACGGTGATGCAGGGCAGTCAGGAGCAAGTGCTGACATCTGGGAGGTCATTCCGAGTCATTCGCTCGGAAAATTTCTTCGCATCGCAGCGTTTTTCCGCTTAGTGCGCATGCACAATGTCCGCACTGCGACTGCGCCAAGTAAATTTGCTATGAAGTTTGGATTTTTACTCACGGCTTTTTCTTCGCTCAGGCGATCGTAGTGTGATTGACAGGAAATGGGTGTTACTGGGCGGAAACAGGCCGTTTTATGGGCGTGTGGGAAAAAACGCTACCGTTTCCGGAAAAAACGCGGGAGTGGCTGGAGAAACGGAGGAGTGTCTGGGCGAACGCTGGGTGTGTTTGTGACGTCAAACCAGGAACGATAAGCACTGAACTGATCGCAGATGCCGAGTAAGTCTGAAGCTACTCTGAAACTGCTACGAGATGTGTAATCGCAGTATTGCGAATCTTTCGTTCGCAATTTTAAGAAGCTAAGATTCACTCCCAGTAGGCGGCGGCTTAGCGTGTGCAATACTGCTAAAATCGCCTTGCGAGCGAACAACTCGGAATGAGGGCCCTGGTCCGGACTGAAGGACCTGCCAACGATTACTGACATGTCGTCTGCTGTCACTGCATATGATTCTGTCACCATTGAAAGAATGGTGGAGGATTATATGAGTGACAGCATCCAAGTAGGCACGTCAGACAGTCCATATGTATACTGGCAGGAAAAAGAGGCAATCTGGAGGCCCTTGCACAAACTGGCTTTATTTTACCTAAGTTGCCCCCCCTCCAGTGTGTACTCTGAAAGAGTGTTTAGTGCAGCCGGTAACCTTGTCAGCGATCGGCGTACGAGGTTACTTCCAGAAAATGTGGAGAAGATGATGTTCATCAAAATGAATTATAATCAATTTCTCCGTGGAGACATTCACCAGTAATTGCCTCCAGGAAGTACACAGGGACCTGAGATGGTGGATTCCAGTGGGGACGAATTAATACTCTCTGAGGAGGGGGATGTACACAGTGAAAAGGGTGATGAATCGGAGGAGGTGGTCATCTTGCCTCTGTAGAGCCAGTTTGTGCAAGGAGAGATTGATTGCTTCTTTTTTGGTGGGGGCCCAAACCAACCAGTCATTTCAGCCACAGTCATGTGGCAGACCCTGTCGCTGGAATGATGGGTTTGTTAAAGTGTGCATGTCCTGTTATACAACATAAGGGTGGGTGGGAGGGCCCAAGGACAATTCCATCTTGCACCTCTTTTTTTTTATTTATCTTTGCATCATGTGATGTTTGGGGCTAATTTTTTTAAGTGCCATCCTGTCTGACACTGCAGTGCCACTCCTAGATGGGCCAGGTGTTTGTGCCGGCCACTTGGGTCGCTTAGCTTAGTCATCCAGCGACCTTGGTGCAAATTTTAGAACTAAAAATAATATTGTGAGGTGTGAGTTGTTCAGAATAGACTGGAAATGAGTGGAAATTGTGGTTATTGAGGTTAATAATACTATGGGGTCAAAATTACCCCCATATTCTATGATTTAAGCTGTTTTTGAGGGTTTTTTGTAAAAAAACACCCGAATCCAAAACACACCCGAATCCGACAAAAAATTTTCAGGGAGGTTTTGGCAAAACGCGTCCGAATCCAAAACACGGCCGCGGAACTGAATCCAAAACCAAAACCTGAAAAATTTCCGGTGTACATCTCTACTAATAGAAATAGAATGTGACATCAACTGAAATATACATGATATACCATTTCAAGCTTAGTGTATACTTGCATTATATAGCAAACTTCATAATAATATTTTGTTTTACTAGGATGCATTAATTTGGCTAATTCCTTTCAGAATGCGCACAGAACATTTTATTGCCCCATGTAAATATAAGTACACAGCCCAAGCGCCCTTTTATGATCCATTTGTTCAGACACTTTAAACGGTCATTGCATATTTATTTTACTGTAATTCAAACAGATATGTTTGCCAAAGTGGAAAAATTCTCAGATGTTCTCTACCATTCCTTTCTGGGATACGTTTTGGAAATTATGGGGTTTATGAACTAAGCCTTGGAGAGAGATAAAGTGAAGAGATATAAATTACGAGCCAGTTAGCTCCTAACTGGCATGTTATAGGCAGGGGTGTATCTAGGGTTGCGAGCGCCCCTGGCAAAGTAAAGGACTGGGGCCTCCCCCACGCCCCATAATTGAAATAGGGAAGGCGTGTGTGTCAGAAACAGGGGTGTGGCCAAACAATAGTACCCCGATTCAAATTATACAACACAGTAATGTTGCTTACTCACATTACACAGCACAGTAATAGCCGTTATTCAGGTTATGCTACACAGTCGTGCCCATTATACACATTATGCCACACAGTAGTGCATATATATATTTTATATATATACCAATCCAATGACTGCTGGCACCCCTTTGCTTTTTTCTTCTTCTCTGGTGCCCCGACCAGTGATACATATCCTTCCAAAAAAGAGACTGGCACTCAGGAGACTGTTGAGAATGTTAAATGTAATGCCCCGATATCAACGTTTTGGGGGTATATGCCCCATAGTCAGGACTATGCTATATGGTCCTGACGACTAAGCTTATACCCCTGAAATGCTGATATTGGGGCAATACTTCCAATGCCTCCAGTGGCACCATGGGACCTTAACGTGGTGGTACAATTTCTTAAGTCTCACTGGTTTGAGCCTCTTAAATCCGTGGAATTAAAGTATCTCACTTGGAAGGTGGTCATGTTGTTGGCCTTGGCATCGGCAAGGCGAGTGTCTGAGTTGGCGGCTTTGTCTCACAAAAGCCCCTATCTGATTTTCCATGTGGATAGAGCTGAGTTGCGGACTCGTCCTCAATTTTTGCCTAAGGTGGTTTCCTCTTTTCATATGAACCAACCTATTGTGGTGCCTGTGGCTGTGCGGGACTTGGAGGATTCCGAGTCCCTTGATGTGGTCAGGGCATTGAAAATTTATGTAGCCAGAACGGCTCAGGTTAGGAAAACAGAGGCACTGTTTGTCCTGCATGCAGCCAACAAGGTTGGCGCTCCTGCTTCTAAGCAGACTATTGCTCGCTGGATCTGTAACACGATTCAGCAGGCTCATTCTATGGCTGGATTGCCGTTACCAAATTCGGTAAAAGCCCATTCCACTAGGAAGGTGGGCTCTTCTTGGGCGGCTGCCCGAGGCGTCTCGGCATTGCAGCTTTGCCGAGCGGCAACTTGGTCGGGGTCAAACACTTTTGCTAAATTCTACAAGTTTGATACCTTGGCTGAGGAGGACCTCATGTTTGCTCAATCGGTGCTGCAGAGTCATCCGCACTCTCCCGCCCGGTCTGGAGCTTTGGTATAATTCCCATGGTCCTTACGGAGTCCCCAGCATCCTCTAGGACGTAAGAGAAAATAAGATTTTAAACCTACCGGTAAATCTTTTTCTCCTAGTCCGTAGAGGATGCTGGGCGCCCGTCCCAGTGCAGACAACTTTCTGCAAGACTTGTATATAGTTATTGCTTGCATAAGGGTTATGTTACAGTTTTGATCGATCTTTGACTGATGCTGTTTGTTTCATACTGTTGACTGGTTTGTATATTCCAGGTTATACGGTGTGGATGGTGTGGGCTGCTATGAATCTTGCCCTTGGATTTACAAAATCCTTTCCTCGTACTGTCCGTCTCCTCTGGGGACAGTTTCTCTAATTGAGGTCTGGAGGAGGGGCATAGAGGGAGGAGCCAGTGCACACCCATTCTAAAGTTCTTTATAGTGCCCATGTCTCCTGCGGAGCCCGTCTATACCCCATGGTCCTTACGGAGTCCCCAGCATCCTCTACGGACTAGGAGAAAAAGATTTACCGGTAGGTTTAAAATCTTATTATTTCTTCTCATCTTTCAGGTATGTGAAATAATTTCTATTGCACTTCAAGTCTCAGATTAACCCACATGCTGCTTGCATACTACAGCAATTCTTATGCTTCTCATCTGTTTGAATGTATGTGATATAGGGGCTAATTCAGGTTGTATTGCAAATCACGATCCAACCGGAATTTTTGCAGTCGGCCCGCGGGCGCTTGCGCAGCGCCCATACTGCGCATGCGCCCGTACTTTCTGTGGGGGTCTGGAGAAAATGCGATCGCCTTTGCCTGTCAATCAGGCAGAGGCGGTCGCAGGGCGGGGGGGGGGGGGGGGAGGCAGGCAACGCTTCATTTCCAGGGAGGAGACAGAGCATTGCGGGGGCAGAGCGATGGTGGGTGGTGCGGCATGAACGAGGCGATCGCAGTTTCTGCTTCATCAAGGGTGGGAGGCACCGGTCAGCATGCTGGGTGGCCCCCAGCATGCGATCTAAAGGATAGAAAATTCTGCTGAATAGCACAATTTGGTATCCTTACTGAATTACCCCCATAATGTGTTTCTTGTAATTACCTATATATATGATGGAATTTATTGTGGATTAGTTTAGAGTAGGCTTTTGCGTGTTTACCCACCCAGTGGAATCTATGGCCCTCATTCCGAGTTGATCGGTCGCAAGGCGAATTTAGCAGAGTTACACACGCTAAGCCGCCGCCTACTGGGAGTGAATCTTAGCTTCTTAAAATTGCGACCGATGTATTCGCAATATTGCGATTACTAACTACTTAGCAGTTTCAGAGTAGCTCCAGACTTACTCTGCCTGTGCGATCAGTTCAGTGCTTGTCGTTCCTGGTTGACGTCACAAACACACCCAGCGTTTGCCCAGGCACTCCCACCGTTTCTCCGGCCACTCCTGCGTTTTTTCCGGAAACGGTAGCGTTTTCTGCCACACGCCCCTGAAACGCCGTGTTTCCACCCAGTAACACCCATTTCCTGTCAATCACATTACGTTCGCCGGAGCGATGGAAAAGCCGTGAGTAAAAATACTTTCTACATAGCAAAGTTACTTGGCGCAGTCGCAGTGCGAACATTGCGCATGCGTACTAAGCGGATTTTCATTGCGATGCGATGAAAAATACCGAGCGAACAACTCGGAATGAGGGCCAATGTTCTTTGATCAATTATTATTTCAATCAGGTGACCAAATGTTCAGAGGTAGGCCTGCATCTTAATCAGACACAGTATTTCTTTAGATTCAGTCAAGGGGTCAGTTACTGTAGCTGGGGGTTCAGCTAGCGTAGAATTAACGAAGTGTGCTATCTGAACAGTTTAAAAAACAGTTGAACAAACATTGAGCAACATCAAGGAAAGGTAACTTTCAATTTAAATAGGGTGACCATATTATCCCTTTTACCTGGGACGCTCATGGATTACACAGGTTCTGTGGCTGGCTGACTTTAAGCCTACATATCAGCTGGTTTTAATCAGCCACAGAACCTGTGTAATCCATGAGCGTCCCAGGTAAAAGGGATAATATGGTCACTCTAATGTAAACAACTTAATCCTACACCACTTAACCCAAAATGAACTCACAAACTACCACAGCATGTCCACCAAACTACTGTTTCTTAATTTCTTATTTCAATTCACGGAATTCTTACCAAATTTAACACATTCTACACTCACCCTACAACTCACCCCTCTGTGCACATTACAGCTTCTATTATCCACTCCCCTCTTCTAAACACTCATAAGCTTTATACTTACTTCTCTACTTTCACAACCACAATCGGCCACCATAATAAACACTCACAAACATCCACCAATATTTATCTCACTCTTCTGCTTTTATTAGCTGGTGACATATCACCAAATCCAGACCCCAACCACCTGTCCCACTCACACTCAGCTGTTTCAAAACAACATAGAAATCAATTTAACCTCATAAACATTACGTGTCTCCCATCCCCCTCCAAGTCACTAAAATGTGCCTTATGGAATGCATGCTGTTTGTAACAAATTGACATCCATCCATGATCTCTTCATATCTAACAACTTCAGTCTGCTGGCTGTAACAGAAACATGGCTCACACAATTAGACACAGCCTCCCCTGCAGCACTATCACATGGAGGTCTCCACTTCACACACACCTCCAGGCCTGATAATAGTAAAGGTGGTGGGGTTGGAATATTACTGTCCCAATTTTCACATACACCATTCTACCTCAGGTTCCATAACTCGCATTCACATTGTTTGAAGTTC
Organism: Pseudophryne corroboree; assembly: GCF_028390025.1. NCBI lineage: Eukaryota > Metazoa > Chordata > Amphibia > Anura > Myobatrachidae > Pseudophryne > Pseudophryne corroboree. The sequence continues at coordinate 286,776,577 of NC_086448.1, forward strand.
ACTCTATCAGGATTTTCATCCCCTTCTCTCTGCGTGTTGCAGCTATCTACCGCCCTCCTGGGCAACCCAAACAACGATTTCTAGATTTTTCTGCCTGGCTTCCACACTTCTTATCCTCTGACATCTCCACCATCATTATGGGTGATTTCAATATAGCTCTTGACAGTCCACAATCTGTTCATGCCTCCAAACTCCTCTCTCTAACCTCCTTTCTTGGCCTCACCCAATGGTCTGACTCCTCTACTCATCAGGAGGGCAACTGCCTTGATCTAGTATTCACCAGGCTCTTTTCAGTTTCTGAATTCATTAACACTTCTTTCGCTCTCTCTGTTCACAACCTGATCATCATCTCAATCTCTTCCATTACTCTAACATCTATGACACTAAAACCAAGCAAACCTCCTCTAACCAGCAGAAATACTAACAATATAAATTTCAACAACTTTCCACTTCTCTGCAACAACTGCTCCCACCAGTTTCTACATTTACCAAACCTGAGACTGCTGTATCCCACCTGCACCAGACTCTAGAGCATACCCTCGATGAAGTGGCTCCAACTACCCATCACACTCCACATAGGCTTAGATGCCAACCGTGGCACTCTAAATCAACGAGACACCTACAAAAACTGTCACGTAAAGTAGAACGTCAGTGGCGTAAATGTCAGAATCCAAGTGACTTTCTCACATATAAGACTACCTACCACTCCTATTGTCAGGCCATGGACACTGCCAAACAAACATATTTCCAATCTCTCATCTCTTCTCATGCCATCAACCCCAAGCGACTTTTTAATACATTTAAATCACTTCTCAACCCTCCCTCACCTCCCCCACTAGCTACTATCCATTCACAAGAACTTGCTTCCTACTTCAATGATAAGATTGATGAAATCTGAGATGAAATGGTATGCTCTAACTCAGCCAGTGACCTGCTCAATTCCCTACCTGAACCCTCTGGCACTTTCTCTTTATTTGATCCCACAAGTCAAGATGAAGTATCAACACTGCTTTCATTCTCCTAATCCACTACCTCTCCTCTTGATCCTATACCCTCACAAGTCAGTAAAACTTTGTCTCATGTGCTTATCCCAACCTTAACTAAAATCTGTAATCTCTCTCTCTTTACTGGTATCTTTCCTTCTCTGTTAAAGCATGCAGTGATAACTCCCATTCTGAAAAAAACATAATTCTGACCCAAACACTCTCTCTAACTACCATCCCATCTCTCAGCTCCCATGCCGATCCAAGCTACTTGAGAGACTTGCCTACACTTGCCTCACACACTTTCTTAACTCCCACAACTTACAGGACTCACTTCAGTTAGGCTTTAGTGCCCAACACTCCACAGAGACAGCACTGACCAAAGTTGTGAACGATCTGGTCACTGCTAGATTGAAAAGCCATTACACACTTCTTATTCTTCTAGATCTCTCTGCTGCTTTTGACACTGTTGACCCCTCTCTTCTCATACAAACAGTACAATCCTTATGTCTTCAGGACACAGCCCTTACTTGGTTCTCATCATACCAATCTAATCACTCTTTCAGTCTTCACTTATCTGATTCTACCTCCTCTTCTCTACCTCTATCAGTTGGAGTACCGCAAGGCTTAGTCTTAGGTCCTCTGAATTTCTTAATCTATACCTCATCTCTTGGTAAGCTAATCAGCTCCTTCGGATCTGAGTATCATTTGTACGCTGCTGATACTCAAATCTACCTATCCTCTCCAGATTTATCACCATCTGTATTGGTTCGTGTCACTGAATGCCTGTCTGCCATTTCATCTTGGATGTCATCTTGCCGCCTCAAACTCAACATTTCCAAAACAGAATTAATTATTTTCCTACCAGCCAAGAGTAGTTACCAACCTGATATCTCCATACAGAGGCAGAACTCTGGGAGGCAACGGAGTCAGCTGCCGCCGGGCTCCTGCTTTGAAGGGGGGCACCTCTCCTCCTGTTCCATGTGTTCAGCAACATTAATCAGTTAAGTTAACTGACAGCAGCCGGTATCTCTTCCGTTTCCGACTTCCCCACTAGTCACTGCACCTTACAAATCACACCCTCCTTATTATAGATATACTGGAAGCAGACACCTTACTGATGAAGCTATTTGCTCCTATAAAGGAAACATGAGAATTCTAACTATATGAAGTTATTTCTCTGACAATTACACGTAACTTCATATAGTTAGAATTCTCATACTTCCTATGTAAGAGCAGATATCTCCATCAGTAAGGTGCATGCTACCAGTGTAAAAGGTTGTGGGTTCTAATTGTCAGAGAAATAATCAGCATTATGAGTGACCGAGCAGATCTATGTAGAGTGTGGTTGGAACCCTACATAGATCTGCCTAGTTGCAACGGTTTTGTAGTAGCTTCATATAGTTAGAATTAGAGATGAGCAGGTTCAGTTTTACTCGGTGTTACTCGGATCTCAAAACGGCATCTTATTGGCTCACCGATGATATATAGGGGGGGGCACCAATATTTTTCTTGCCTCCGGGCAAGTGGTATAAACTTACACCACTGTCTCCATAACTGTTGACAATGCGACTATCCACCCTACCCCACAAGCTCGCTGCCTAGGTGTCATCCTTGACTCTAAACTGTCCTTTGTTCCACACATTCAATTTGTCTCTAAATCATGTTACATGCACCTAAATAACATGTCCAAAATATGTCTTCATCTTACACAAGACACTGCAAAAACTGTAATCCATGCACTCATCATCTCCTGCATTGATTGTTGCAATAGTCTCCTTACTGGTCTTCCCAAACATTTTTCTCTCACCACCACAATCCATTTTAGGTGCAGCTGCGAGGCTAATCTCCCTCTTTAGAATTTCATCGTCTGCTGATCCGCTCTGTCAGTCTATCCATTGGTTACCGGTATTTTACCATGTTAAATATAAAATACTTATACTTACATACAAGGCTATTAACCAAACTGCACCATCATACATCTCTTTACTCATCTCAAAATATCTCCCTACCAGACCTCTCCATTTTGCACAAGATCTGCGTCTCTCATCCACACGTATTACTTGTTCCCACTCAAAATGACAGAACTTTATCAGGGCTTCCCCCACTTTGTGGAATGCCCTCCCACACACAATAAGACTCACCTCTAGTCTCCAAACCTTTAAATGTTCCCTGAAAACTCACCTCTTCAGACAAGCCTATCAAATTCCAGACCCACCCACATAACCTTCAATGCTTCCCTATCTAATTACATCCTTTCTGTACAGTCCACATAACCTCACATATTCTGTCTTCCAACATTGCTGGGTGATCATATCATACAACCCATTAAAAACCTAGCAATCTGGCAGACCATTATGCAATAGGTAGCATCTGTCCTTGTGTATCAATGCCTATTTGCCTATAGATTGTAAGCTTGCGAGCAGGGCCTTCCTACCTCTATGTCTGTCTGTTTTTGCTCAGTTTTGTTTTATTACTGTTGTTCTAATTGTAAAGCCTAACGGAATATGCTGGGCTATATAAGAAACTGTTGTTAATAATAATAATAATAATAATAATAATAATAATAATATTGCATTACAAAAATATATTTATGGCAATATTTGTGCCCATAATAAGGCAGTTTTTTTATTAATCCATTTCTGGTAGCATTGTAATGAATGGGTTTACAGAACAGGAAGTACTGCCTTAATACTTGATAAATAGAGTTATTTCAGTGGAACTGTAACTATGGCAGGCACCAGTGACGTGCGGTGATGCCTGTGGCTGGAGAGGCACACTTGGGGGTGTAAAGGGGAGGAGGGGGGGTTATGCACTTGCACTTCCAAACCCCTCCAGCACTTACTGACAGCACAGCAGCACCTCTAGCACTCACTTACCCCAATGATCCCTCCGGCACTGACTCCCAGTCTGCGGCTGTAAGTTTCGGGGAAGGAGGAAGAAATATCAGCACCCGGCGGCTGCAAGCTCCTGCGGGAGGGGGGGTCGGGTATCAGTACCCGCGGCTGCAATCTCCATTGTGATTGGGGGGGGGGAATCAGACACCAGCACCCGGCGGCTGCAAGCTCCTGCGGGAGGGAAGGTCGGGTATCAGTACCCGCGGCTGCAATCTCCATTGTGATTGGGGGTGGGGGGGGGGGATCAGACACCAGCACTCGGCGGCTGCAAGCTCCTACGTGAGGGGGGGGGGGGGTCGGGTATCAGTACCCGTGGCTGCAATCTCCATTGTGATTGGGGGGGGGGGGATCAGACACCAGCACTCGGCGGCTGCAAGCTCCTGCGGGAGGGGGGGTCAGGTATCAGTAACCGCGGCTGCAATCTCCATTGTGATTGGGGGGGGATCAGACACCAGCACCCGGCGGCTGCAAGCTCCTGCGGGAGGGGGAGTCGGGTATCAGTACCCGCGGCTCGGCACAGTGAAGCTGGGCAGGAAATTAGCTGGTGCTCAGCACTGACAGACAAATTAGTGCTGTCCAATCAGGTCTGCCTGATTGACAGGGGCGTGCTTTCATGTGGGTTGAAGCCACGTCCCTGTCAATGAGGCAGATGTGCTGGTGCCGCCTCTCATGAGTTTTTGGATGGGCTTTTTCTGCCCGCAGCTTGGCCCCACCCCCTGTCCATCTCCAGACTTAAACACTTTACCATTGACAGTGGGAGGCAGAGTTCTCGCTGCCTCCCACTCACATTTGGCTCTTTTTTTAGGATTGGAAAAATACAGAGAAGATATTTAAGACACAGAACATGTGTACATATCTTCTTTGTATTATATTAAACATTGACAGGTGAAGCACTGCCTCCCCTGCCTCCCCTGACTGCACGTCCCTGGCAGGCACTACATCTGAGTATCTCCCAACTTTTAGTTCCCCCAGATGTGGTCTGTCAAGCCTCATGCGCTGTAGACACGCATGACCCAAAAAGGGGGCATGACCTCAGGTGGGAGTGGGCGCCCCTGATTGGCTGCCAGTCCACAATCCTTTGATGACTCGTGACCAGCACCAAATTTAAACAAACGCCACAGCTGCTTTTGACCGGCGGTGGGAGCAGTCACACTGTCACTGTCCCAGCCCCGGTCGCTGAAGTGAAGTGCTGGAATGACATACTGGTTCATACCTGCACACTTTGAGCACTGATGAAAGTGAAAAATTTAAAGTGATGATTTTACTTTTTCCACCATTGATATTTGTAGTTGGACACATTCAGCAATCCTACAAAGCTACAGATGTGTCCCCATACATCATTATTGCTCTCACACCAAACAACCTCTCCTGGAGCACCAGCAGGGCCCGATTAAGGCTGGTGGAAGCCTGGGGCAATGGAGGTTGTGGCTGCCCCACCACTAAAATTGCTGGCAAAGCACCCCTGCACATGCGCAACCCCTGCGCCCCATCTCCCCGAAAACTGCAGTCACAAATAGCCTAGATCCGGATATTGAGGAAGGAAAACATAGTCTGCATCTTCCGCTGCTTCTAGAAGCATGTACCTTTAGACGCCAGCAGGGGGAGCTGAGATGTTTACCAGCTTCCTAGGAGCAGCTTCTACAGGCACACAGTTCCGTGCTCCCAGGTCTGTGGAGAAGTCTTTGGGGGTTGAGGCAACCGATTCCCTTCCCTGTGTCTCCACTCCATACTTCCTGGACGGGCTCCTGTAGCTGAATCTGATCAGTGGGAAGCGTTCAACGGGCCAGCCAGGTATCTACCTTCCTGTTTATCAGCCTGTGAGTGTTCAACTTCTGACAGCTAGTTAAGTTCCCAACCCCCTTGGAACGCATGTGAGCACTGTGAGTCTGCCTGCTGCAGTAAAATGGGGAGAGTGGTGATTTGTGTGGGACTAATGCTTGGTACACACTTGTAGATATACAGGTTGAGTATCCCTTATCCAAAATGCTTGGGACCAGAAGTATTTTGGATATCGGATTTTTCCGTATTTTGGAATAATTGCATACCATAATGAGATATCACGGTGATGGGACCTAAGTCTAAGCACAGAATGCATTTATGTTACATATACACCTTATACACACAGCCTGAAGGTAATTTTAGCCAATATTTTTAATAACTTTGTGCATTAAACAAAGTGTGTGTACATTCACACAATTCACTTATGTTTCATATACACCTTATACATACAGCCTGAAGGTCATTTAATACAATATTTATATTAACTTTGTGTATTAAACAAAGTTTGTGTACATTGAGCCATCAGAAAACAAAGGTTTCACTATCTCAGTGTCACTCAAAAAATTCTGTATTTCGGAATATTCCGTATTTCGGAATATTTGGATATGGGATACTCAACCTATATTTGCAGATCAATTGATCTGCAAATATACCTATAGCCAGATTGTGCAGTGTGTTGTGCATACACACTGTCCGATCCGTTGGGACTAATGTCACGAACTGGGCGGGCATCTATATGTGCCCACCCAGTTGCACTGTCAATCACTGCCGGCGTCTGCAGCAAGTGTACAGGCAGTTGGCTGACCGCCCGCACACACAGCATGGTGCGCCAATATAACATTGGATATATTGGTCTCCGGCTGTGCTGCAGAGCGAACATGATATGTCTGTGAATGACGGCGTTCACAGACATATTGCTCGTACACACTAGCCGATGGACCTGTGATATATTTGCCGTTCAATAGAATGGCCCATATATAGGCCAGTGTGTACACACCTTACCACTTAACTGACACATTTTTTCCCCAAAAACTGCTCAGAAATTGTCGTTTTTTTAAATAAGTGAATTAGGTGAAGAACATGTATTTAATGTAATCCAATTTTTTTTTAGTAAACATCGGAACATCAGTCAGGAACATTGCACCCATGGGCAACATCGCGACCATCACGATTTCTGTTTAACCCCTGGGGCAGCCACCAGGTACACAGGAGGGGGGGGGGGATTGGGGGCTTAATTTACACTTCCCCAGTGGCTGCTATTGCCTGCAGCCGCTGGGGATGGGGATCCTGCCATACTGACCGATCAGCAGTGATCGGCAGCATGGCAAACACTGGGGGAGGGTGCGGGGGGAGCACAGGGACCTTCCGGTCCCTCAGAGCAGCACGGAGGGAAGTTTCTCTTCACTGCCGCTACAAACACTCTTTCTGACTGGTCGCATCCTGTGCGACCAGGTCAGATAAGACACTTGCTGGCATGGTCACATCTGATGCGACCATGCCAGGCAAATGGTTAAGAGGCAGCTGCAGGGATTAGGGGTGGGTCATGAAAAGCAGTTGCGGGGCCACTGTAACAGACAGAGGGGAATCTGCTGGGCCTGTGTGACTGGTACATGGGGGTTCACTGAGTCTATGAGGCTGCTGGAAGGGGAAAATGGAGGGAAAGGTGAAGAGGGGGTTACTGAGAGGGGCTGACTATCTGTCAGGCTCCGGAGCCTTACCTCCGGCAGGTGCTCCCGCGGGTTACCATCCCGCTGGTTGGCGCGGCTACGGCGGCAGGGAGCTGCTGGCGGCGGGTCCTTCTGGACGGATGTGCGGCTGCCATGGGCCAGGGGCCGAGGTTCTGGAGAGGATCGCTGGCAGGGATCGCTGCGGTAAGGTCCTTTGGTGGTGACACAGTATAGTGTGTCAGAGACAGAAGCTGGCTAAAGCTGTGTGCTAACAGCTAAGTATGTCTCCTGTGCTGGGGGCAGCCATGTTGGAGACCAGAGTATTACCAATGAAGTTCCCAATCTGTGTCCAGCCAACCCTAAGTGTTCTCCCCTTACAAAAGGGGGCTGGCTCAGAGGGAGAGTGCCAGTGCTTCATGTTACCTCCTTGTGAAAGGTTCTCCAGCTCTCTGCTCCCAGGTTATTTCTGGTTCCCTGGTCCTAGTGGCTCTCATCCATCGGTTACCTAAACGCTGCTGCAGTCCTGCTGTCTAAGTCCGTTGCCATTAGTGGAAGCGCTCACGGGGTTCCAGGTCGTAGAGGAGCTCCAGGTGCTAACGGCAGTTCTCGCAGACGTCTTCATTTCTTCAAAGTCCAAGTTCTTCAGCCTCGTCTTTCAATCACAAACCACAGTCTTCATTTCTTCAAAGTCCAATTTCTTCAGCCTCGTCTTTCAATCACAAACCACAGTCCTCATTTCTTCAAAGTCCAAGTTCTTCAACCTCGTCTTTCAATTACAAACCACAGTCTTCATTTCTTCAAAGTCCAAGTTCTTCATCCTCGTCTTTTAATCATAAAACACAGTCTTCAGTTCTTCTTTACCGGAGTTCTTCAGCTTCACTCTTCAAGTCATTTAACCATAGACTCTAATTCTTCCAGTTTCGTCTATCTCTCCAATATTCGTGTACAGCCTGTTATTTATTAAAACTACAGTTACCTTCCTACGGAGTCTTCCTTTCCCTTTACGCCCTCCGGCCAACGTTAACAATTAGTTTGGCCTCCACCCCATGAGGAGGAATTACATTCAGCCACCTCGTTTACTCTCCTCACAGGTATCTGTCCCTTTGGCGTCTCCATGTTTGTGGAGATGTCTGAAGTGCGTTTAACTTGGAACTTGTGGCCTGTCATGTGGTAAGGTCTGTTGTGTATGTAATTGGCTGTGGGGATGCCAGAAGTGCATTTAAGGCATTTGTAGGTAGGTATGATGTTATGTGATTTTAATGCCCGACACGCATGGAAAAAAGAGCTGGGAGCTGGGACACTAGGAATATAGTCCCGGAGGAAGCAAGGCAAGACCCTGCCCAGCATAATGCACACACCCTCTATAACTGGGAAGTGGAATGGACCAGCCACACACCAGAAGGAGATGCAGCATCTACCACAGCACATGACATGTGAAACAGAAAGGAGGACCCGTCCTACTATCGGGCTGCACCACGGGACAGACTCTCTTACAACAGCTCCGTACACACAGCCTCAGCGAGAATCAGAACATACCAGCACTGCAGTACACAGAATAGAGGTACGGAGGGGCCCATTCTCTCCACTATGCAACACTAAATGGTTGGTGGTGTGGGATAAATACCCCCCCCCTTTCCACACACACATACACACACACCTTCCACCCTTTTGTTTATAAGACTTTGTTACAACCCGGTTATCTACAGTCACTATTTTCGTTTGACTGATGTTGCATAAGAATAATCCTGTTTCAAAAAAGAATCACAGCATTATTGGACGACTTATTACTGGACATTTAGTGGATTTTTCTTTTAATTATGGTTCACCACTCCATTTTATGTGGGGAATTCAATTGTTTGAAAAGTCGGTTGGGTGTGTGTTTTTTTCCTGTCTAATAGATAGGAAAAAACAGACACCCCGCTGACTTTTCAAACATTTGAATTCCCCCCTATATGTTTTTTTATGTGCATTAAATAAATTTTACAAAACTTAGATTGCTAAAGGAAAGTGTGCTATTGAGGGACATTGTTTATATGTATATTTTTGTTTGTGGTAATTGAAGGTTTACCTAATCCCTCGGAATCACTCTATCACCCAATAGTGTATTAGAGGAGCCGGGATGCAGGGGAAGGGTTTGGAAGCTTTGTTAGGGGAGGAGGTGCAGTGACTCATCATGCAGAGTGTGTCATCATGCGGGAGACCCAGGGGATGGAGGCTGCGCAGAAAGGAAACTTTGCCCTGACTGTATTGTCCTTGGTGCCCCTGTGCAGGGGTGAGGGGTGGTTGGTGTAATAATGTGTATTATAAGGGATTGGGGACCTACTAGGCTGTTACAGTCGGTAAGGGGGGGAAGCACTTATACATAGTGCAGTCAACAATAATGGAATTGGGTATAATAATAAGTACAGTATTGAAGGGACAATCCATCCCTTAACATTCTTACTATTACACTTATTTGACTGCATTAAATATCAGTGCCCCCCTCCCCCCCCCCCACTGCTTGTAGCAGGTCCCCATCCCTTATCATACCCATTATTTACATCCCTCAGCGACTGTATTAATCATATATCAGTGCCTCTCCCTCCCCCCACCTCACTGATTGTAGCCAGTACCCATCCCTTTTAATACTTATTACAGTCATTAGTGCGACAGCATTAGATATAAATCCCCCCCCCAAAAAAAATAAACAAAATAAAAAAGCGAACAAACAAAAAAACTAATTGTAGAATTGTAGCACGAACTACAATTCGCGGGGGGGGGGGGGGGGGGGGGGGGGTGCTCTGATATATAATCAATATAGCCACTGACTGAGGGATGTGATAATGGGCTTTATAAGGGATATGGAAACCTGTTACAATCCATGAAGGTTGGAGGTATTGCAGGGCCGAAACTAGGATTTTCGTCACCCAGGGCAAGGCAGTAATTTGACGCGCCCCCCCCCCCCAAAAAAAATAAATAAATAATAATAATAAAGAAATTTAAAAAACCTGGTAGACTGAAATAATCAGATTATCAAATATTTAGAAAAAAAGGGATACTATTGGACTATATTCCCCTATGTGCCCCAAATGCCCTAAGCGTCACATGCCCTCCAGTGGCGTGTTCCACTACATGCCCCCCTGTGCGTCACCATACATTGCACTATATCACTGCACTATGCATCACTGCACTACATTCCCTATCCACTGCACTACATCACTACATTACATCCCCCTACACATTGAACTTCATCACTACACTACATGCCCCTACACACTGCACTACATACCCTATATGCTACACTACTGTACATAACTACACTATATCCCCTTATATGCTACACCACATTAGTGCACTACATGCCTCTATATACTACAGTACATTACTACACTACATACCCTATACAGTACACTACATCACTACTCTAAATCCCCCTATAAGGTACACCAAATTCCTACATCTGGGAGTCAAAGCGGAGGTTGATACTGCTAACTGGGAGCACAGTGCCAAGACTGTCTTTAAACTCACCACAAAGCTTCTGTAGTGATACTCGGTGAGAGTTGGAGGTTATCCAGACTCTTAGTGGATAGCTAGCAAAGTGAGCCTTTTATTTCTGTAACATCGGTGACTGCACCTGTTAACAAGCAAAAGCCTGGGGCAGCGTGTCCTTTCAGTGGTGTGTAGATGGCAGCTTGTTATCGGTTGGTGCTGGGCAGGCAGCCGGGATCATAGCCTGCTGAAAAACACAGCACCAACAGCTCGCTTCTATAGCTTGCACAGTGCACCGCATGCTAGCCACAGCACTGTATGGCAAAGAAGAGAGTTTAAGACAGTAGCCGGCATAGGAGAGATCCCAGGTACTGGAGCTCACCCGCACAGCATCAGAGCCAGCTGCGGGCAGACAGGTGGGTCCAAGGCCGCCATCAGGGGGGGTGCTTTGGGCACAGCTGTCCCGGGCCTGGCCTCTCTGACAGAGAGAGGAGGGTCTGGGATGCTTATGCAGCCGCCTGCCTGCCGCCGTCCCCTGCTGTTCTGCCAATGTCCTCCAACCCTCCAGCAGCTCTGTATCGAAAGCGTCCCTCCCAAAATGCCCACCGCCACAGAGGAGACAGTTATTCAAGATACTAGAGGAGCCCTGGCGGCGCTTTCTGTATTAAAAGCGTTCCTCCCAAAATGTCCGCCGCTGCAGAGGAGACAGTTATTCAAGATACTAGAGGAGCCCTGGCGGCTGCCATTTTGGGAGGGACGTTTTCAATACAGAGCTGCAGGAGGACAGAGGACAGCAGCAAAACAGCAGGGACGGAAGCGGGCGGGCAGAGGCATGAGTATCCCGGGCCCTCCCAACAGCGGCAGCAATGGGGGAGGGAAGGAAGGAATCCTCTGACAATGAGCAGAACCCCTGATAACTACATGTAACAGGTACTTGCATAATTATTGTATGGCCATAATATTGTGTCAGGGGCATTACTGTGTGGGGTATAATATGGTGCAAGGGGCAGGGCCGAAACTAGGATTTTCGTCTCCTGGGGCAAGGCAGTAATTTGGTGCCCCCCCCCCCCTTCATCCCCCCCAGAAAAAAGAAAAAAAAAACAAACAAAAAAAACACAAAACAAACCCTATCAAACTAAAATAATCAGATTATCAAAAGTTTTGAAAAAAGGGGATACTACTGGACAATATCCCCTATGTGCCTCAAATGCCCTATGCGTCACGTGCCCCGCCAGCATGTTCAATTACATGCTCCTCTGTGTGTCCCCATACATAGCACTATATCATAACACTTCATCAATGCACTACATTCCCCTATCCACTGCACTACATCACTATGTATACTACATCCCCTACACGCTGAACTACAGTACATCACTACACTTCATGCCCCTATGCACCGCACTACATACCCTATATGCCACACTACATCACTACGCTACATCCACTAAAATGCTACACCACATAAGTGCACTACATGCCCCTATATACTGCAATATATTACTACACTACATACCCTATATGGAACACTACATCACTGCACTACACCACCCTATAAGCTACACCAAATCCCCCCATCTGGTAGGCAAACTGGAGGTTGATACTGCTAACTGGGAGCACAGTGCGCTTCTATAGCTTGTACGGTGCACCGCACGCTAGTCACATCACTGCATGGCAAAGAAGAGAGTTTAAGACAGTAGCCAACATAGGAGCATCGGGAGCCAGCTGCGGGCAGACAGGTGGGTCAGATACATTGCCCTGGGAGCTGTCTGCTGTCTCACTGGAGCAGCACAGCACTGCCAGTAAAATAAACAGACAAAAAACCCTGCTCCTCTGTAACTGCTTGGCGCCCCCTAAAATCCTGCACCCGGGGCGCATGCCCCCTTAGCCCCCCCCCAGCCACCCCCCCCTAGTTACGGCCCTGGGCATTGATATAAAGAGCGATTACTGAGTAAGGGGTAATGATATTAGTTTATGAGGCAATGGGGATTGCTACAATCAGTAAGGCTGTGGCACTTCTACAATGCAGTCAGTGAATGAGGGTATAATGGGGAAAGGGGACCCATGGCTGCCATCAGAAATGATGGGGCCCGGGACTGGCAAAATAAGCAGGGGCCCCCCTACAGCCCCCCCAATAAAATAAATAATAATAATTAAATAAAAATATATATATATATATTTAAAAAAAAAAATCTATGTCCCCATAGTTTTGTCCCCAGCACCATATTATGCATCCCACACAGTAATGCCCCAATACCTGCTCATTGGGGTACTGCTTCAGGTAAAACTATTGAAAATGTCCCTTCCAAAATGGCCACCGCCTCGAAGGAGACAGTTATTAAAGCTACTAGAGCCTCCTCTACTATCTTTAATAACTGTCTCCTCTCAGGCGGCGGCCATCTTGAGAGGGACATTTTCAATAGCCTGCGGGAGCCGGGAAAACAACGACAGCAGCGGCAGGAGGACGGACGGCGGCGGGCAGCGCATGAGCAGCCAGGCCCTCTCCTCTCTGTTAACTGAGGCTGGGACCGGGACAGCTGTGCCCGGAGCACCCCCCTGATGGCGGGCCTAAAGGGACCTACTACATTCAATGAGGGGAGCAGTGATCTAAAATACAGTAACTCAGTGGTGTAATAATAAAAATTAGAGGAGGACATGGTGCAATCAGTGAAGGGGGAAAGTAATACAATAGAATATAAGGAGGAAAAATTACAAATAATATAAGGGAGTAGAAATCAGAACAAAAATATAGTGCTATGGATTGTTTGAAGTAGGGGGGTCCCAAATGGGTATCTCGCTTAGGGCCCCATGAGGCCTAAATCCACCTCTGCACACATCACTTACAAAGAGAAGCAGCAGACAGCGTTCCTCAGCAGCCAGATTTCCCTATCCCGCAAGATTGTCTGTGCATGGAGACACTCCTCAGCGGCTGCTGTCACTAAACAGCTGAGCCACTGGAGGGAGCCTCCTGCGATTCGATATGCATGTTAGCCTCAATGCGATGTGACTAGAACACACCAAATTTAGTTGTTCTTTGTTATCAGACTAATTCACACACAGATACTGTATACCAAATGAATCAGCAGTATCATGATTACTCCTATCCCTAATGGAAACAGTAGTAGGGACACAAATAACAGCTTAGTAAAAGTAGTAGGGATGCACATAATCTGGAATGCGGGCAGGGGTTGGCCCAGGGGAGTATACTGAGGGCAGTCAGTAACTGCAGCTCTCCTGGAAGCTGGGCTATGCTGTTAGTGTATATGAGCTCAGTGCAGACGGCTATGTGGTTTAAGCTGCAGGTGGTGAGCTGGCTCCTCACGCAGCCTCCTAGGATACCTCTGCAGCTTCTCTCACCTTGAATGCATGGCTAGGCTTCAGTGGAGTCTGTTGCAGGCAATCTCACTCCTATGTCGCCCCACACCTGGGTCTAACACGGGAGGCCAGAACAGTGTCTGCCACTGTCTGTGTTTCCATCCCTTGGCACAAAACTATCTGCCTCCTCCAGGCTATGCAAGCTCTACAGAACCTGCAGCTGCTTCATGTTCATAAAATAAATGACATACTGAATAGAGATGAGCGGGTTCGGTTTCTCTGAATCCGAACCCGCACGAACTTCATGTTTTTTTTCACGGGTCCGAGCGACTCGGATCTTCCCGCCTTGCTCGGTTAACCCGAGCGCGCCCGAACGTCATCATGACGCTGTCGGATTCTCGCGAGACTCGGATTCTATATAAGGAGCTGCGCGTCGCCGCCATTTTCACACGTGCATTGAGATTGATAGGGAGAGGACGTGGCTGGCGTCCTCTCCATTTAGATTAGGAGAGAGAGAGAGAGATTGACCTGAGGCTGATACTGTAGAAGAGAGTGCAGAGTTTAGTGACTGACCACAGTGACCACCAGCAGTGCAGTTGTTTTATTTAATATATCCGTTCTCTGCCTGAAAAAAACGGTACACACAGTGACTCAGTCACATACCATATCTGTGTGCACTGCTCAGCCCAGTGTGCTGCATGCCTGCATCATCTATGTATATATTATATATCTGACTGTGCTCAGCTCACACAGCTTATAATTGTGGGGGAGACTGGGGAGCACTGCAGTGCCAGTTATAGGTTATAGCAGGAGCCAGGAGTACAAGACAGTCACATACCATATCTGTGTGCACTGCTCAGCCCAGTGTGCTGCATCATCTATGTATATATTATATATCTGACTGTGCTCAGCTCACACAGCTTATAATTGTGGGGGAGACTGGGGAGCACTGCAGTGCCAGTTATAGGTTATAGCAGGAGCCAGGAGTACATATTATATTAAAATTAAACAGTGCACACTTTTGCTGCAGGAGTGCCACTGCCAGTGTGACTGACCAGTGACCTGACCACACTGACCACCAGTATAGTTAGTAGTATACTATATTGTGATTGCCTGAAAAAGTTAAACACTCGTCGTGTGACTTCACTTGTGTGGTGTTTTTTTTTTTATTCTATAAAAAACTCATTCTGCTGACAGACAGTGTCCAGCAGGTCCGTCATTATATAATATATATACCTGTCCGGCTGCAGTAGTGATATATATATATATTTTTTATATCATTATTTATCATCCAGTCGCAGCAGACACAGTACGGTAGTTCACGGCTGTAGCTACCTCTGTGTCGGCACTCGGCAGTCCATCCATAATTGTATACCACCTACCCGTGGTTTTTTTTTCTTTCTTCTTTATACATACATACTACTACATCTCTTTATCAACCAGTCTATATTAGCAGCAGACACAGTACAGTACGGTAGTTCACGGCTGTGGCTACCTCTGTGTCGGCACTCGGCAGTCCGTCCATAATTGTATACCACCTAACCGTGGTTTTTTTTTCTTTCTTCTTTATACATACATACTACGACATCTCTTTATCAACCAGTCTATATTAGCAGCAGACACAGTACAGTACGGTAGTTCACGGCTGTGGCTACCTCTGTGTCGGCACTCGGCAGTCCGTCCATAATTGTATACCACCTAACCGTGGTTTTTTTTTCTTTCTTCTTCATACATACATACTACGACATCTCTTTATCAACCAGTCTATATTAGCAGCAGACACAGTACAGTACGGTAGTTCACGGCTGTGGCTACCTCTGTGTCGGCACTCGGCAGTCCGTCCATAATTGTATACCACCTACCCGTGGTTTTTTTTTCTTTCTTCTTTATACATACATACTACTACATCTCTTTATCAACCAGTCTATATTAGCAGCAGACACAGTACAGTACGGTAGTTCACGGCTGTGGCTACCTCTGTGTCGGCACTCGGCAGTCCGTCCATAATTGTATACCACCTAACCGTGGTTTTTTTTTCTTTCTTCTTTATACATACATACTACGACATCTCTTTATCAACCAGTCTATATTAGCAGCAGACACAGTACAGTACGGTAGTTCACGGCTGTGGCTACCTCTGTGTTGGCACTTGGCAGTCCGTCCATAATTGTATACCACCTACCCGTGGTTTTTTTTTCTTTCTTCTTCATACATACATACTACGACATCTCTTTATCAACCAGTCTATATTAGCAGCAGACACAGTACGGTAGTTCACGGCTGTGGCTACCTCTGTGTCGGCACTCGGCAGTCCGTCCATAATTGTATACCACCTAACCGTGGTTTTTTTTTCTTTCTTCTTTATACATACATACTACGACATCTCTTTATCAACCAGTCTATATTAGCAGCAGACACAGTACAGTACGGTAGTTCACGGCTGTGGCTACCTCTGTGTCGGCACTCGGCAGTCCGTCCATAATTGTATACCACCTAACCGTGGTTTTTTTTTCTTTCTTCTTCATACATACATACTACGACATCTCTTTATCAACCAGTCTATATTAGCAGCAGACACAGTACAGTACGGTAGTTCACGGCTGTGGCTACCTCTGTGTCGGCACTCGGCAGTCCGTCCATAATTGTATACCACCTACCCGTGGTTTTTTTTTCTTTCTTCTTTATACATACATACTACTACATCTCTTTATCAACCAGTCTATATTAGCAGCAGACACAGTACAGTACGGTAGTTCACGGCTGTGGCTACCTCTGTGTCGGCACTCGGCAGTCCGTCCATAATTGTATACCACCTACCCGTGGTTTTTTTTTCTTTCTTCTTTATACATACATAGTACGACATCTCTTTATCAACCAGTCTATATTAGCAGCAGACACAGTACAGTACGGTAGTTCACGGCTGTGGCTACCTCTGTGTCGGCACTCGGCAGTCCGTCCATAATTGTATACCACCTAACCGTGGTTTTTTTTTCTTTCTTCTTCATACATACATACTACGACATCTCTTTATCAACCAGTCTATATTAGCAGCAGACACAGTACGGTAGTTCACGGCTGTAGCTACCTCTGTGTCGGCACTCGGCAGTCCGTCCATAATTGTATACTAGTATCCATCCATCTCCATTGTTTACCTGAGGTGCCTTTTAGTTGTGCCTATTAAAATATGGAGAACAAAAATGTTGAGGTTCCAAAATTAGGGAAAGATCAAGATCCACTTCCACCTCGTGCTGAAGCTGCTGCCACTAGTCATGGCCGAGACGATGAAATGCCAGCAACTTCGTCTGCCAAGGCCGATGCCCAATGTCATAGTACAGAGCATGTCAAATCCAAAACACCAAATATCAGTAAAAAAAGGACTCCAAAACCTAAAATAAAATTGTCGGAGGAGAAGCGTAAACTTGCCAATATGCCATTTACCACACGGAGTGGCAAGGAACGGCTGAGGCCCTGGCCTATGTTCATGGCTAGTGGTTCAGCTTCACATGAGGATGGAGGCACTCAGCCTCTCGCTAGAAAAATGAAAAGACTCAAGCTGGCAAAAGCAGTAGCACCGCAAAGAACTGTGCGTTCTTCGAAATCCCAAATCCACAAGGAGAGTCCAATTGTGTCGGTTGCGATGCCTGACCTTCCCAACACTGGACGTGAAGAGCATGCGCCTTCCACCATTTGCACGCCCCCTGCAAGTGCTGGAAGGAGCACCCGCAGTCCAGTTCCTGATAGTCAGATTGAAGATGTCAGTGTTGAAGTACACCAGGATGAGGAGGATATGGGTGTTGCTGGCGCTGGGGAGGAAATTGACCAGGAGGATTCTGATGGTGAGGTGGTTTGTTTAAGTCAGGCACCCGGGGAGACACCTGTTGTCCGTGGGAGGAATATGGCCATTGACATGCCTGGTGAAAATACCAAAAAAATCAGCTCTTCGGTGTGGAACTATTTCAACAGAAATGCGGACAACAGGTGTCAAGCCGTGTGTTCCCTTTGTCAAGCTGTAATAAGTAGGGGTAAGGACGTTAACCACCTCGGAACATCCTCCCTTATACGTCACCTGCAGCGCATTCATAATAAGTCAGTGACAAGTTCAAAAACTTTGGGTGACAGCGGAAGCAGTCCACTGACCAGTAAATCCCTTTCTCTTGTAACCAAGCTCACGCAAACCACCCCACCAACTCCCTCAGTGTCAATTTCCTCCTTCCCCAGGAATGCCAATAGTCCTGCAGGCAATGTCACTGGCAATTCTGACGAGTCCTCTCCTGCCTGGCATTCCTCCGATGCATCCTTGCGTGTAACGCCTACTGCTGCTGGCGCTGCTGTTGTTGCTGCTGGGAGTCGATGGTCATCCCAGAGGGGAAGTCGTAAGCCCACTTGTACTACTTCCAGTAAGCAATTGACTGTTCAACAGTCCTTTGCGAGGAAGATGAAATATCACAGCAGTCATCCTGCTGCAAAGCGGATAACTGAGGCCTTGACAACTATGTTGGTGTTAGACGTGCGTCCGGTATCCGCCGTTAGTTCACAGGGAACTAGACAATTTATTGAGGCAGTTTGCCCCCGTTACCAAATACCATCTAAGTTCCACTTCTCTAGGCAGGCGATACCGAGAATGTACACGGACGTCAGAAAAAGACTCACCAGTGTCCTAAAAAATGCAGTTGTACCCAATGTCCACTTAACCACGGACATGTGGACAAGTGGAGCAGGGCAGGGTCAGGACTATATGACTGTGACAGCCCACTGGGTAGATGTATGGACTCCCGCTGCAAGAACAGCAGCGGCGGCACCAGTAGCAGCATCTCGCAAACGCCAACTCTTTCCTAGGCAGGCTACGCTTTGTATCACCGGTTTCCAGAATACGCACACAGCTGAAAACCTCTTACGGCAACTGAGGAAGATCATCGCGGAATGGCTTACCCCAATTGGATTCTCCTGTGGATTTGTGGCATCGGACAACGCCAGCAATATTGTGTGTGCATTAAATATGGGCAAATTCCAGCACGTCCCATGTTTTGCACATACCTTGAATTTGGTGGTGCAGAATTATTTAAAAAACGACAGGGGCGTGCAAGAGATGCTGTCGGTGGCCAGAAAAATTGCGGGACACTTTCGGCGTACAGGCACCACGTACAGAAGACTGGAGCACCACCAAAAACTACTGAACCTGCCCTGCCATCATCTGAAGCAAGAAGTGGTAACGAGGTGGAATTCAACCCTCTATATGCTTCAGAGGTTGGAGGAGCAGCAAAAGGCCATTCAAGCCTATACAATTGAGCACGATATAGGAGGTGGAATGCACCTGTCTCAAGCGCAGTGGAGAATGATTTCAACGTTGTGCAAGGTTCTGATGCCCTTTGAACTTGCCACACGTGAAGTCAGTTCAGACACTGCCAGCCTGAGTCAGGTCATTCCCCTCATCAGGCTTTTGCAGAAGAAGCTGGAGACATTGAAGGAGGAGCTAACACGGAGCGATTCCGCTAGGCATGTGGGACTTGTGGATGGAGCCCTTAATTCGCTTAACAAGGATTCACGGGTGGTCAATCTGTTGAAATCAGAGCACTACATTTTGGCCACCGTGCTCGATCCTAGATTTAAAGCCTACCTTGGATCTCTCTTTCCGGCAGACACAAGTCTGCTGGGGTTGAAAGACCTGCTGGTGAGAAAATTGTCAAGTCAAGCGGAACGCGACCTGTCAACATCTCCTCCTTCACATTCTCCCGCAACTGGGGGTGCGAGGAAAAGGCTCAGAATTCCGAGCCCACCCGCTGGCGGTGATGCAGGGCAGTCTGGAGCGACTGCTGATGCTGACATCTGGTCCGGACTGAAGGACCTGACAACGATTACGGACATGTCGTCTACTGTCACTGCATATGATTCTCTCACCATTGAAAGAATGGTGGAGGATTATATGAGTGACCGCATCCAAGTAGGCACGTCACACAGTCCATACTTATACTGGCAGGAAAAAGAGGCAATTTTGAGGCCATTGCACAAACTGGCTTTATTCTACCTAAGTTGCCCTCCCACAAGTGTGTACTCCGAAAGAGTGTTTAGTGCCGCCGCTCACCTTGTCAGCAATCGGCGTACGAGGTTACATCCAGAAAATGTGGAGAAGATGATGTTCATTAAAATGAATTATAATCAATTCCTCCGCGGAGACATTGACCAGCAGCAATTGCCTCCACAAAGTACACAGGGAGCTGAGATGGTGGATTCCAGTGGGGACGAATTGATAATCTGTGAGGAGGGGGATGTACACGGTGATATATCGGAGGGTGATGATGAGGTGGACATCTTGCCTCTGTAGAGCCAGTTTGTGCAAGGAGAGATTAATTGCTTCTTTTTTGGGGGGGGTCCAAACCAACCCGTCATATCAGTCACAGTCGTGTGGCAGACCCTGTCACTGAAATGATGGGTTGGTTAAAGTGTGCATGTCCTGTTTTGTTTATACAACATAAGGGTGGGTGGGAGGGCCCAAGGACAATTCCATCTTGCACCTCTTTTTTCTTTTATTTTTCTTTGCGTCATGTGCTGTTTGTGGAGGTTTTTTTGGAAGGGACATCCTGCGTGACACTGCAGTGCCACTCCTAAATGGGCCCGGTGTTTGTGTCGGCCACTAGGGTCGCTAATCTTGCTCACACAGTCAGCTACCTCATTGCGCCTCTTTTTTTCTTTGCGTCATGTGCTGATTGGGGAGGGTTTTTTGGAAGGGACATCCTGCGTGACACTGCAGTGCCACTCCTAAATGGGCCCGGTGTTTGTGTCGGCCACTAGGGTCGCTAATCTTACTCACACAGTCAGCTACCTCATTGCGCCTCTTTTTTTCTTTGCGTCATGTGCTGATTGGGGAGGGTTTTTTGGAAGGGACATCCTGCGTGACACTGCAGTGCCACTCCTAAATGGGCCCGGTGTTTGTGTCGGCCACTAGGGTCGCTAATCTTACTCACACAGTCAGCTACCTCATTGCGCCTCTTTTTTTCTTTGCGTCATGTGCTGATTGGGGAGGGTTTTTTGGAAGGGACATCCTGCGTGACACTGCAGTGCCACTCCTAAATGGGCCCGGTGTTTGTGTCGGCCACTAGGGTCGCTAATCTTACTCACACAGTCAGCTACCTCATTGCGCCTCTTTTTTTCTTTGCGTCATGTGCTGATTGGGGAGGGTTTTTTGGAAGGGACATCCTGCGTGACACTGCAGTGCCACTCCTAAATGGGCCCGGTGTTTGTGTCGGCCACTAGGGTCGCTAATCTTACTCACACAGTCAGCTACCTCATTGCGCCTCTTTTTTTCTTTGCGTCATGTGCTGATTGGGGAGGGTTTTTTGGAAGGGACATCCTGCGTGAGACTGCAGTGCCACTCCTAAATGGGCCCGGTGTTTGTGTCGGCCACTAGGGTCGCTAATCTTACTCACACAGTCAGCTACCTCATTGCGCCTCTTTTTTTCTTTGCGTCATGTGCTGATTGGGGAGGGTTTTTTGGAAGGGACATCCTGCGTGACACTGCAGTGCCACTCCTAGATGGGCCAGGTGTTTGTGTCGGCCACTAGTGTCGCTTAGCTTAGTCATCCAGCGACCTTGGTGCAAATTTTAGGACTAAAAATAATATTGTGAGGTGTGAGGTATTCAGAATAGACTGAAAATGAGTGGAAATTATGGTTTTTGAGGTTAATAATAATATGGGATCAAAATGACCCCCAAATTCTATGATTTAAGCTGTTTTTTAGTGTTTTTTTAAAAAAACACCCGAATCCAAAACACACCCGAATCCGACAAAAAAAATTCGGTGAGGTTTTGCCAAAACGCGGTCGAACCCAAAACACGGCCGCGGAACCGAACCCAAAACCAAAACACAAAACCCGAAAAATTTCAGGCGCTCATCTCTAATACTGAATGGACTGTACACAGGCAGCAGCCTCATGTCATGTTCAGCTGTACCACTAGATACTAGCAAAATACAGGGGGGGGGACACATAAATGACATACAGTGGTCTGGCCAAGGGTCTTATGCCATCTGCCACCTGCCCCAGTCCGTCCCTGAATGTGTGCCTGCACCTATGTATGTGTGAGATGGCTAAATAGGTGCATATAAACAAACAAATGGGATGCGAGGAACAAACAAATGGAATGCGTGTGGGTGTAGTTTTGCACTCCTTAAATAACCTTTAAAGAGTCTATTATATTTCACGCTGCCGAAAACAAACATTGTGATGTTGCTTAAAAATGTCAAGAATAATCAGGGTACGTATTACATATTCATGTATCCACAACCTTAGATACCGCAACTATAATTACCACACACTATAATTACCATAGTTTTGGAAAAATTGCAGGCTTAACAGAGCAAGCCTGGAGGAAAGAAACATTAATTCAGATTGCAGATGTCTACCTTTGGCGTTTAGCTATGATACTGTAGAACTTGTTTGCAGAATGTTGTTTGATAACACTGGATCAATACACAACAGAAGAGGACGAAGACAATATTTGAAGCTCTGGTCAATTGTATTGATTGCAATGTACTAAATGAGCTGCAGCAGATCTAGTATTCTAGGTTAATTGTCACATTGTCATAAAAAGATTTATGTGTGCAATTTATAAATAAGCCCTTTAAAATGGTATTGACCTGAATTGAATGTGATATCTTTCTACAGATAGTTTAAAAGGTTACGAAGCCCCTGCAGAAAAGATAAAGCATTGGAGAATACACTGGCTGCATCAATTTTCATGATCCAGTTCATATATTAGTAAAGAGCTTTGTATAGCGGTTACCAGATGTCTCCAGATTATTGGAGATTAGAAACTCAGCCAAGATTTAACAGTTCTCCGATTTTCATTTAGATTTTAAAATAAGATATTCTGTACTTTAACTCTGATCCAATATCCCCTGTAATATGAGGAATTTAAGATAAAGTTGCTGTATGTAGCAGAACCAATTAAAATGCAAGTAGCTCTTGTGGAAATATACTAATAGTGTAAAATAATACCATATGCTAATTACCTTGACATACATTATTAGATACAATGTGAAGAGACATTGCTACCATTATGTAAATGAATATGCTAATATACATAAATTATAGAGTAACATTCATTGATGGTTAATTTGATGCCCATTATATGGAAGTATTGAATATGTCATGTGTCTAGCGAGTTAGCAGTGAAATCAGCATTAGTATTTAAATCCTTTTAGGAGCTGAACAGTCTCATTCTTCCAGTGTCTGTGGTTCCTGGCACCAGGTATTGAGTTTTGGAGAATATACCCTATTTGCCAAATTAATTGTCAAGTGAGAAAGTGGGCAGTTGTCTAAACGTGATCTTCTCCCTTATAAACAACGGTTGTCTTAATGCAAAACAGGTAGTGCTGAATATGTACATTAAAACTCTTTCATGATCTTTTGTATTTTATTACATCATGCTCAGACAATCCGACGTATTTACATTTTTTGGGGGTGATTATTAACATTAGCATGACTATGGACCTGATTTGTATTTTTACACAAACCCAATAGTTTATGTACTAATCCAATGGTGGGTGAGCTGTGCATGACCAGTGTCACAATTCCCGGCGTGCCAATTTGAGAATCGTCACCCGTGACACCTTTCTGGTTACCTCAGCATGTGTGGTAAATCAACACGGTCACTGCCACCAGCAGAAGTACCTTCCGCTATGCCAACCAACCTAAGCGAACCTTGAGGGATCATGCCCAGGGTGAGCTTCTGCTCTCACCTGCACACACAATTATTAATTAAAAAATTATCGGTAACATGGGCCACTTGGGGCCTTAGGTTGAACACACAGAAACCAGAACTAAATATTGTAGAATTTACTTTCAAGAAAATCTTTAAATCTTATAGTTGCAAAAAAGATTACAAGATTATAATAGTTTAAATAGTTACATAAGTAATTACAATTTCAAGAAATAAAAATATGGAGAAATGCTGTAGAAGTGAGGCCGCTTCGGGTTTCTGGTGTCATTATAGGACCAAGTAGCTTCCTTGACCCACCTCAAAGATAATGAACAATTTGCAGAGAGAGTTTCCCATATTTAAATAGACATATATAGTTTGGCAGATGCTCAATTAGCTTAGTGATATCATTCAGGTGCTTGAAAGGGAGGGGTATTTCTAAGCAAGAAAAAAAGGCATTTTGTTTCCCCCAGCACACTGAATGATAACAGTAACTAGATGTAAATCCCACATAATAATAAAATTCAGAGATCTTCATTACATATATTTGCGCAAATGTATGGTTAAGCCCCAAAGCCACATCAAGGCATCTCTGTATATTTGGGGTCCCTAACGCTATATCTAGGTGCAAGGTGTGGCACCCCAAAACACCAGCATAAGCCAGAAAGCCCATAGTAGCATACCAGTGAAAAAACTATAGTGTTAATAAATGAATGTTAGGAAGCCGAAGCTATGAAG
This sequence comes from Pseudophryne corroboree, assembly GCF_028390025.1. Classification (NCBI taxonomy): domain Eukaryota; kingdom Metazoa; phylum Chordata; class Amphibia; order Anura; family Myobatrachidae; genus Pseudophryne; species Pseudophryne corroboree. The sequence continues at coordinate 286,801,117 of NC_086448.1, forward strand.
GTGATACAAAAATTAAATGTAATTAAAATGGAGAAATAATGTTAAAGAAATAAGTGTGTGAAAAGTGTTAATAGAATGTAAAGGTATGTCACACTTAAGCCATCCAGCTCAGCCAGTCCAGAGGCACCACACCTCACACCTCCATTACCCCAATCTGTGTCTATGATTAACCAACAAGGAGCCACATGATAATGGCTCCTTACTTAAATATATCTAAGCTAAGAGCTACCTACCTTGGAGCAACCCCATAATGCTCCATATGGCATGTCAGGGCCTGCAACTCCTCCTAATGCAGGAAACTCTCTGCCTCTCACAACAGACATATATAGATTGGCAGATGATCAGTTAGCTTAGTGATATCATTCAGGTGCTTGAAAGGGAGGGGTATTTCTAAGCAAGAAAAAAAAGGCATTCAGAATTTCAGACCTGATTTTGCTTAGTCTGCCAGTGCACAATGGGGGTCATTCCGAGTTGATCGCTTGCTAGCGAGTTTTAGCAGCCGTGCAAACGCTATGCCGCCGCCCACTGGGGAGTGTATTTTAGCTTAGCAGAAGTACGAACGCATGTGCAGCCGAGCTCTACAAAAACAGTTTGTGCAGTTTCAGAGTAGCTCTGAACCTACTCAGCGCTTGCTATCACTTCAGCCTATTTGTGTCCGGATTTGACGTTATACACCCGCCCAGCGAATGCCCAGCCACGCCTGCGTTTCTTCAGACATGCCTGCATTTTTGCAAACACTCCCTGAAAATGGTCAGTTGACACCCAGAAACGCCCCCTTCCTGTCATTCTTCTTGCGGCCATCAGTGCTAAGGAAAACTTCGCTAGACCCTGAGCACAACCACAAAGAGTTTTGTACCCGTACGTCGCGCATGCGCATTGCGGGCCATACGCATGCGCATAAATGCCATTTTTTCACCTGATCGCTGCGCTGCGAAAATCGACAGCGAGCGATCAACTTGGAAAGACCGCCATTGTCAAGTATTAAAAGTTATTTGTAACAATACCTGGAGAACAGGACCGTCTGGGGCTGTGAACTGCCTTTTTACATTACTGTGTGCATGCAGTGACAAGGCATACCTCCCAACATGACCCTCTCCAGGAGGGACAAAATGCTCTGCCCCTGGACTTTTCTCTTAATCTATGATGGTTGGCATCTGTGTTGAACAGATTAATGGATAAGAAAGGTGTTTCAGCACAGGTGATGGCAATCATAAAGTAGGAGGGAAGTCCAGGAGCAGAGCATTCTGTCCCTCCTGGAGAGGGTCATGTTGGGAGGTATGGACAAGGGGCATGGCCAGGGCTCACGGGGGTGTGACATGAGTAACAGGAGCATGGCCTTGTGGCATGACCCCATCTCTCTATGCTGAGCAGAGAGCCAGGAGGTGGGGGGGCTACTTAGCCAGGCTATCTCTGTGTGTGGCCAGGCTGGCTCATCAGGCCATTGGCCCTTCTGGCATTTGCCAGATGTTCAGTCCAGCCAGAGCCGGCCCTAACCAATATGATGCCCTAGGCAAGATTTTGGCTGGTGCCCCCTAACACCACCGCTGGTTCCGCCTCTGACCTTGCACCTCTTTCCCAGCACCATCACCCCTCCCCCATAGCAGTCCTTATTTTGGTGTTTATACCGCCTATATTTTAAATAGGAACAGTTCGCACATTTGGTGCTCATCCCAAAAAGGGGTGTGTTTTTGCTGGCAAGGGGCATGGCCACACAATAGTAACCCCAATTCCAATTATGCCACACAGTACTGCAACTTGATTCACATTTGATCATGCGATAGTGTTCATAATTCATATTATATCCCACAGTAGTATCACTTTACCTTATAAACGTTAATCCTCACAGTAGAGCCCCTTATTCACATTACATCACACTGAATTGCTCCTTATTCACAGTACACCACACCCTATTGCTCTTTATTCACATTAGATGTCACAGCAGTGCCCTTTCTATATGCAACGCCACATAGTAGAGCACCTTATACACATAATGCCCCTTACACATATGAGACACATTATTAATGTCCTTATAAACATAATGCGCCTTACACATTATGACAACCTTTATTAATGCCCTTTTACACATAATGTCCCTTACACATATGCCGCACATTATTAATGCCCTTATACACATAATTTCAAACTCAATTCTAGCTCCACTTATACACATAATGACACACATAGTGCCCCCTACACATTTGCTGCACATTATTAGTGTCCCTATACACATAATGACACACATGCAGTAGTACCCTGTTACACATGTGCCGCACATTATTAATGCCCTTATACACATAATGACACACATAGTGCCCCTTACACATATGTTGCACATTATTATTGCATTTTTACATGACACACATAATGCTCCTTACACATATTCTGAACACTACTGCATAACCAATCCACTCACATGCACACAGCACTCACACTGCCACTAACACTGTGACCTCTGCTTGGATACAGATGTGTCCCCATAAATCTTGCCTCAATGCTAACGTCGGGCACTTTTTAAAAAAAAAAAATGCAGCTTATTTGCATTGCTATGTGGCTAGGATGCACAAGCAGCTTCTGCTGATTAAAATGATATGCAGCATGCCTATATACTGTGTGAGACTGTGGCTGTATCTGCATATGAAATGCTACACACAGAATATAGACATGCTGCATATCATTTTAATCAGCAGAAGCTGCTGATGCCCCTAGACATATCAAATGCCCTAGGCAATTGCCTAGTTTGCCTATGCCTGTGGCCGGCTCTGAGTCCAGCCCTGCTGGAGAGTAATTAAGAATGCACAGAGAAATATACTGAATAGGTCTTGAAAACAGACAGTGGTAACTAAGGGTGGATTGGGATGGAAAACCAGCCCGGTAATTTCTGAAACAGCCCTAATGGGGGTAGGGTCTATTGTGGGGATGGAGTCTGTCGAGGGGACGAGGATTCCTCCTCTTACCATTTAATTTGTGCTATTTCTGCTTCACATGAATCCAGCTGTACTTTATAGCTTGCTCTATGTATGGTATTTGGATTTGACCTTGGTTTTGTTTCTTGATCATGATTGAACACTGCTCCCCTGACCTTTGGAATTCTCTGGCTTTGCTATTTTCATTTAACCTCACCATATTATGTTTGCATTTCTTACACTTAGATTTACTTGCCTGAAATCGTGGAATATGGATGGGAAAAGACTGGCTAGAGTAGAGTCAAAAGTGGGATCTTAAAAAGATTTTGGGGGTAATTCCAAGTTGATCGCAGCAGGATTTTTGTTAGTAATTGGGCAAAACCATGTGCACTGCAGGGGAGGCAGATATAACATGTGCAGAGAGTGTTAGATTTGGGTGGGGTGTGTTCAATCTGCAATCTAAATTGCAGTGTAAAAATAAAGCAGCCAGTATTTACCCTGCACAGAAACAATATAACCCACCCAAATCTAACTCTCTCTGCACATGTTATATCTGCCTCCCCTGCAGTGCACATGGTTTTGCCCAATTGCTATCGAAAATCCTGCTGCGATCAACTTGGAATTACCCCCTTTGACACAGATTTACCCATTAGAAGACATATCTCTTGCAATGTCTGGAAGGAAGAGGCAACAATGCAAAAATTTTATGAAAATCTGCATCATTATCTAGTTGCTTCTGATTGATTATTCAGACAAGTCAGCGCTCACCCACTTATTACCTCTGCAACTCATGCCTCTCAGTTCTCTATTTATCATCTGCAATCCTCTGCTTTGTTCTTTATGGCACAATAACATTGGGCTGGGGAAGTATATTACATTTCATTTGTGTAGCAGTGTGTCAGCAGCAGTGCATTGGAAACGCCCAGTCAAATTTCAGCAGCTCAGGATACATGGACTTCACTTGAGTAGCACTTGCAGTGCCATAAACCCACAATAGCACATGAATTACACAGAGTATCAAACACTCAGGATTGCAAATAGGTTGCAGAGTGTCAGGAGCACACTATTCTTATTCTTATCTTGTATTTATAACACACTACAAGTGTTCAATATAGAGATGAGCTGTTCGGATTCCTTGGAAACCGAACCACTCTGAACTTATGGAATCCAAGTCTGAGCTGTTCCCACCAGACTAGGATTCCTGATCGAGGCAATATGTCATACTCCCAGCATTGGATTCTTGTGGGTTTTGGATTCTATTTAAGGGACCCACGGTGATGACTCAGCACCATTTCACTCTGTCTCAGCATGCTGCTGTATGCTGTGCTCTGCTGATTCAAGTGGCTGTATCCAGACTCCAGACTGTACAAGGCACACTGCTGTATGCTGTGCTGTACTCTGCTGCATCGAATGACTGTGCTGTGTCCTCCTTACTCAATAAGTGGCTGCTGTGTCCAGACTCAATACTAGTGGCTGGACTGTGTCCATTAAGTGGCTGTGCTGTGTCCATCTAGAAGTGACTGTCCAGTGTTTATATGCTCCAGTGCTGATGACGCATCTGTCCAGTGTCCAACCACTCCAGTGCTGCCAACGCACCTGTCCAGTGTCCATCCGCTTCAGTGCTGCCGAAGCTCCTGTTCAGTGTCCATTCGCTCAAGTGCTGCCGATGTACCTGTCCAGTGCCCATCCACTCCAGAGCTGACAGTGCACCTGTCCAGTGCCCATCCACTCTACTGTAAACAATTTTTTTTAAAGTTTTTTAAAAAAAAGTTTCAAAAAGAAAAAAACCTTTTAAGTCAAGAAAAATAAAAATAAAAAAATTAAAAAAGAGAAAAAACAGTTGTTTTTTGCGCTGTACAACACTGTTGTCACAGTCCTGGCTAAATTCCTGATCTCTTGTGACTTACCTCCTCCATCACTCCTGCAGTTCAGTCTATCCTGCATGCTGGGTTCAGACCAGCACACCAGTTCCAAGTATATTCTGCTTTGCTGAGTTCATTCCTGTGAAGTCTGTTTAGCATACAAGCTGCAGTCTGTGTTACTTGCTGCTGAAACTCCTGATTTGCCACCTGAGGGAGAATTTTCCTGTGTCAGTAATCTGCAAGATCCTGTGTTCAGCAACTGGTCTCTCTGCTCATCGTTCCCAGCTGACAGTGAAGTCTTTACATGCTGTCCCTTCACAGTGCTCTCAGCATTTTGTATATAATCCTAAGTGTGTCTCTCCGCAGAGCTCCACTTCCACTCAGAGTCCTGACTCACAGACTGAATGCTAGAGTTCCCTTCAAACCCAGACAGGGACACAGCCATGTTGGAGTCAGTCAGCTGACTCTCCATAGCCAATCCAGATGCTGCACTATCACCAGCTGACCACAGCAACCAATCACCTCATTCTCAGCCCTATAAGTTCTACTTCCTCACTGGCTCAAATTGCCAGTACAAACATTGCATCTGCTGAAGTTACAGCTCTGTGCTGAGCCATCAGTTACTCTGTATCTGTACGGACCGACTCCGCTCAAATCCAGTTCCAGTCTGGTTAATGAAAGTCTCCAGTTACCACTGAACTCCAACTTAGTTTTGTTAGGAGACTTTCTTGTAATCAACTGCCAGTTACAGTCCAGTCACCTGTTGATTCCAATCTGGTCACCTGCTGGTTCTGGTTCGGTCATCTGCTGGTTTCAGCTGGTCACCTGCCGGTGCCAGAGTGGTCACCATCTAGTTCCAGTCCAGTCACCATCTGGTTCCAGTCTTCCAGTCCAATCATCATCTGTCATTTGTCCACAAAGTAAAAAAAAACAAAAAAAAAAACCTTTTTTTGTGCTGTGTATCCATAACATACAAATGCCATGGATGACAACACCGTAGCAAAGATGAGCATGGCTCTATATGTACAAGTACTGTGACTCCACAGGTCACACCCCACTGTGTATCTATAACATACAAGTACTGTGACTCTGCAGGCTGTACCCCACTGTGTATCCATAATGTACAAATACTGTGACTCTGCAGGCTGTACTCCAATGTGTTCACTTACAGTAAGTGGTGTAACTCTGCATTGTCACTTGTAAACAAAGTTAGAAGAAAGTAAGAAAAGATTGTTCTGTTCCCCACTGTGTATCTATAATGTACAAATACTGTGCCTCCACATGCTGTATCCCTCTGTGTTCAAATAAGTCTTGTGACTCTGCAGGCTGTACCCTACTGTGTATCCATAATATACAAGTACTGTGACTCTGCAGGCTGTACCCCACTGTGTATCCATCATGTAAAACTACTGTGACTGCACAGTAAGTAATTAAATAATGCTATTAAACTGTAGTTGTTTTTGTACAACTTGCATGTGTCCATTGATATAGATCACAACAATAATTCTAGAAAAGAGCATAAACAGCAAGCAAATACTAGCGCTGCAGCTGCTGCAACCAGTCATGATTATGACACTAGTCCCTCAACTTTATCTAAATCCGATGCTCAAGGGCATAGAGGATTTAAGTCAAGGCATCTTAAATTTAAAAAAAAAACAATTGACCATAATCAGTATGGATCACATCTAAGATGCAATTACATACTGATTAATTTGAGGCTGGTGCACATGCGCAGTGACCAATCTGCACATCATGTGCCCAGCAATGTGTTTGCATTGTATTGATGGGAACGCCTCTGCCTGATTGACAGGAAGAGGTATTCATGGGGCAGTCCAGGGTGCTTACATGGCATTGGGTGGGTGTGGTATCAGAAACATGAACTGCTTCATGGCGGCAACATGACATCACATGCAGCTGCTGCAACCCAAAAAATGGCCGCTCTGCACCTGTGGGCATCCACAATTCAGCGATGTTATCGCAATCGCTGCTGACATTTGCATGCTGGACCTTGCGCTGGGCAGCCCCCAGAATGCGATTGCAGTCAGTTGCAGTTTTGATAATATAACAACACTGCAACTGAAGCTGAATCAGGTCCAATATACAGTAGTAAAGGAAAAAAACTGTAATAAAGGGAAAGTTTGGTGTAAAAAAAACCATAAAAATACCAACATGCCCTTCATTACACGTAGTGGCAAGGAAAGATATAGGCCTTGACCTTTATTTATGAGTGGTGGTTCTGCAGCCATCAGTTAGGCATCTTCTACATCTCATGGTGATGCAAGACCTTTTCACTCAGAGTCTAGAAGTGGTGTAAAAAATTAAAACCACTAAGGCAGTAGAATAAGCTGTGCATTTAGAAATAGAAATGTCAAAAATCCCTAAGGAGTCTAAGTGTGTCCTCAAGTGCTATGTGTGAGCCTGACCTTTCTCATACTGTAGTCATAGAGAGGCCTTACACCATTTCTTCTCCATCTGCAAATGTGGGGATGAGCAGCAGAAGTATTGCTGATGACATTGAAATTAAGGATGCCACGTGGAAGGCAAGATAATGAGGGGGATATTTGTATAGCTGGTGCCAGTGCTAATGAGGATGTTGAGGATGTTGTTCGTGTAAGTCGGGGACAAGTGGAAGCAGTTTTCAGCCAGAAAGAAGAAGGCAATTATCATGCCTGGGCATTGGATCAACAAATCCACCTCTTATATGTGGAATTGTTTTTACCTAAATCCTGACAATTGTCAAGCTATCTGTGGCATTTGAAAAACCACTGTAAATAATGGTAGGGACAATTGCCATTAAGGAACCTTCTCCCTGTTACATCATGTACAGCGGGTTTATGAAACATTTAACAACATCTGAAACTGGAGCTTAAAAAATAACAAGCAGTCCAGCATCAGCTAGCTCTCTTCTCTTAACTAGATCACAGCACCTGCATTCTCCACTACCAGCACCTTCATCCTCAAAATCCTCAGTAGTGATCAGAGGTAGTACTACATCCAATTTGTTAAGGCTAGGTGACTCCTCCCCTATCCAGGATTCTTCAGAAGAATCCTTCAGCACTAGACCTGCTGCTGCTGCTGCTGCTGCTGCTGCTGCTGCCTGGGGATGGATCATCATCCCAGAAGGAGACCAAGAAAAATACTAGTAGAATTGTAAAAAAACAATTGACTATCAAACAATCCTTTGCAAGAGGAAGCAAGTATGACCATTCACAGCGGCTCACTGATGCCATCCCAGCTATGCTAGCATTAGATCTGCGGCCAATATCTGCTATTAATGCAGTGGGTTTTACACAGTTAATTGATGTCCTGTATCCCCAGTATGAAATTCCATCTCGGTTCCATTTTACCCGAAAAGCCATTCCTCAGCTGTATCAGAAAGTTAAAAAAAGTAATTGTGGGCCCACAAAATGCCATTGTACCCACTGTCCACAGACACTTAACCACAGACATGTGGACAAACGGTAGGGGGCAAACTAAAGAGTACATGACTGTGGGTGAATCGCCTTCAGCAGCAGCAGCAGTATCTGACAAACAATACCAGTTCATTAAGAGGCAGGCTTCTCTGTGAATCACCAGCTTCACAAATACCGCTGACAACCTCTTAGAATAACTAGATCATATATAGAGTTAAAATCAATATACTTTATTAGATATCATTACAATTATTTGATCTGAGACCAACTCAACACCAAATTAAGGCAACACATATAAATTAAAACTTTTGTAATCTATGGTCCATCAGGTTTGTTCCCGATATTCGTATCAGTTTGTTTGAATCATCTGGACCAAAATTACATATATTGCAACTCACGGGTATAGGAAAAATGGATATAGCATGTATGAACTATGTAGATTTAAGCAACATGTGAGCTGGTTGTATCTAACTGTCCAAGAATAGATCCTATCTATACACACATGCACACAGCTAGAAAGAAGGGATGTATACATTCTGGATGACACCTATTACTAAAAGAGTATAGAGGTAGAAATAAGCATCAAGTGGTGAATCTGCTGTCAATGTTAGACACGGAGTGTGTCAATGATCCTTGTTTCTACTAAACTGGGTCTCCCCAGGAGGTCACCCATCAAAGTACTGACCCAGCCCAACACTGCTTCACTTCCAAGATTGGACGGGGTTGGGCGTTAACAGTGTGGTATGATAGTAAAAAAGATAGTCCCTAACTCCGGAATCACTGATAAGAGTTCATCTAATGGAAAAAGTGAGATGAGCAGGACTGAAGGGAAAGCAAGAGATGAAGAGATCGAAGATGGATCTGCTGTCAGCGTTAGACACAGGTAGGGAGGAAGCCCTATATCCAAGTCATATCATGATGAATCGCTGATGAGAGTCCATTGAAAAATTTAGATTGAAATGAGAAATGCAAAGATTTTGTGAAGGGGACTGAACCCCACAGTATTTATATACACTTAATATTTGAATTTAAATGCACAGATAAACCTTTATAAACTGAGAGGCATTATTGCCTAATATGGTCCATGCCTTAGTGCTGTACCAATATACAGGGTCAGTAAATCTGACAAAAAAAGTTTTTAGAAAATTAATATTTAGTGAAAAGATACCTGCTGATAGAGAATGCTCACTATTCAAAAACCAAATAACTGCTATATTCAATGTTGCTGGTAAAAGAATCTAAAATGTTCAACAATGTTGCAAATATGCAGAATCGTTGATAATCTTAAATCACCAGCTGCTACATAGTAAAACTGAAGCTATGCTTAATTATTGCCACATGTGTCGAATTCATAAACTTGTGTGCTAAGTGGCGAAATAAATGCCTCCTATGTTATAGGCCCCTAGATTGATTACAAGAAAGACCTGTGGCTGGAAACCCTTGAATTAGATTGCTCTGAAGTGAGCATCCCACTGCAGGGAGGCATACAAATGTATGATCCCTCGCAGCCAGGTGCATTAATGCCTAAATATAAGTGATTTCAGCATGAGGGGTAAATAAAGGAGACGATATTACCCGTGGTTGTAAATGTCTGGGTGATGGAAGTCGCGTTTCGCTGCAACTCGGGCTTGGTCACTTCCTAAATGTCTAGTCTGTCCCCGGGAGCTGTTTGTACTGTTTTGAATCTGGGCTCCAGCCAATCCACACATCGATCGTGGTTAGTTGTTCTCGGCTGCCAAGCAACCGAGAGCCGCGTCCATGTTCTGCTGGAGGCCGCTACTGGATTGATTTCCGGCCAATCAGCGCAATGGTCGCGGCTCATGGGTCTTGGTTGCCAAGTAACCCAGATCCGCATCCCTGTGTGTTGCCGGAAGCTAGAGAAAAGCTCTTCGGGTGCACGGCTTATTGTGTTCTCCGCTGTCAGCGATGATATGCATCGAGATAGGGAGCAGTGTAATTCCAGCACATTGTTTAAAAGTACCTAGTACTACCCAATAGGATGTGCTTTTCCCCCCTGGTATCCACCAAAAAAATTACCTATAACCATACCTGAACCTATCTGGTAATAGAATTTCAGAGAATTGGTCACATGCGTTTGTAAAGACATGTTTAGCTGCTGAGCCGTGCCAAGGCTTCTCCCATATCAGCAGTCCTAATAATTTTTTGGGTGTGCTGGGGTCATACCAGGGGGGAAGCACTCCTCTCTTAGTCTGCTGTTTGTCTGTGACCCCTCTCCATTTCTAGCACCTGATATATATTTATCTCCAGGAATAATAGAGCAACTGCCACTGTTTGCATGTGTAAGAAAGGCATTGAATGGGAGCAGTATTTGCAAGACATGCTGTTCCTTGTAGTGCTAATGGGAGATCCTGGGGGTGGCTCCTGGGTAGGTTAGCTCTTTGTCTGGATGCGTTTTAGTATGAGCCTTTATCATGAGGCCTTACTGTAGACAAATCACATGGCCCTATGTGGGCACTGCTATTATGTAGTGTTAGGACTGCTGATATCGGAGAAGCCTTGGCATGGCTCAGCAGCTAAACATGTCTTTGCAAATGCATGTGACCAATTCTCTAAAATTCTATTACCAGATAGGTTCAGGCATGGTTACAGGTAATCTTTTTGGTGTGCTGGGGAATACCAGGGTGGGGGGAAAGCACCCCCCTCTTTGTCTGCTGTTTTTCTGTGACCCCTCCCCCTTTCTAGCACCTGATATTTAATTATCTCCAGGAATGATAGAGCAACTGCCACTGTTTGTCTGCATGTGTGAGAAAGGCATTGAATGGGAGCAGTATTTGGAAGGCATGCTGTTCCTTGTAGTGCTAATGGGAGATCCTGGGGGTGGCTCCTGAGTAAGTTAGCTCTCTGTCTGGATGCGTTTTAGTATGAGCCTTTATCATGAGACAAATCACATGGCCCTATGTGGGCACTGCTATTATGTAGTGTTAGGACTGCTGATATCGGAGAAGCCTTGACACAGCTCAGCAGCTAAACATGTCTTTGCAAACACATGTGACCAATTTTCTAAAATTCTATTACCCTATAGGTTCAGGTATGGTTACAGGTAATTTTTTTGGTGTGCTGGGGGATACCAGGGGGGGAAAGCACCCCCCTCTTTGCTGTTTGTCTGTGACCCCTCCCCCTTTCTAGCACCTAATATATAATTATCTCCAGGAATAATAGAGCAACTGCCACTGTTTGCATGTGTGAGAAAGGCATTTAATGGGAGCAGTATTTGGACGGCATGCTGTTCTTTTTAGTGCTAATAGGAGATCTTGGTGGTGGCTCCTGGCTAAGTTAGCTCTCTGTCTGGATGCATTTTAGTATGAGCCTTTATCATGTGGCCTTACTGTAGACAAATCACATGGCCCCCCTTTCTAGCACCTGATGTATAATTATCTCCAGGAATGATAGTATAGAGATGTAGCCATGCTCATCTTACTGCGATGCAACATGCTGCATCATGGCAATCTGCATGGTGTGCCAGGTTGCAAATATTCGCAGCCAGTGATTCCTTTAGGTTGTGAATAGTCGCAGCCTGGCAAGCATGGCTACATCTGTGTGTGTATACAGTATGTTTATATAGCTAATAAACCATATGAAACAGGAGTGTCAAACTAGATCACGTATACATCCAAAACAGTCTATACTAGCACTTCTGTTTCATTAAATGAATTGTATCCACACAAATTCCACTGGAGTAACAGTGCACATCTTGCTGTAGGATTATTACACAAAGTGATGACTACAAGTTGGCATAACTAATGGCTTCTTTATATTGTGAAATAATTGTGTAAACAGTTTTAATTTTTAGCTCTTATGGGAAGAGGGTGGAGGAGTTGGTACTAATTACCCGAGTCCAGGCTCCTCCCCCCCGAGTATACTTACCTTGCTGCACGATGTGGGTCCCTCCTCCTCCGTGGAGTTATCTTCCCAGTGACATCTTCAGGAAAATGGCACCACACAGTAATAGCACTGTGGCAGAGACTTTTCTCTCTAGTGCACATGCACCATCTTCCCAAATATCACTGGGAAGATGGTGCAGGCCGAGGAGGATGGACCCGTTTTGCTGTGCAGGCAAGGTAAGATGATGATGTGTGCCCCCCATGATATGAACAGCTCTCTCTTCCGTGGACGTAATTTTTTATTTTTTATATATTTATTTATAGGAGGGCCCCTCTGGTTAGACCATGTCTTCTATAGTACCCAGGTCCGTCTCTGTTCTTTACGGCCCTGGGCAGAATGTCTCATGCAACAAAAAGTAGTCACATCACAGCCCCATAGATTTCTATGGGAACTGCTGTATCAGTTGGACTGCAGCAGACTTCTGCTGCAGCCCATTTTAATACTTATGAGAAACCACAGGTATTGTGGTAAATCTTCAAAAACTGTAGTTTGTGGAGTTTTACCACAATACATATGGTTCCTCATATATATTAAAATGGTCTGCAGCAGATATCTTCTGTAGGTCAACTGGTGCTGAGGTCCAAATAGAATTTTGTAGGGCTGTGAAGTGCCCATATGCATTAACCTTTGGAAGGCACAACTTTCTGAAGCTTGTGCCTGATGGGCTTCTTGCTGCAGTAAGTCCCCTCCCATGACTTCTGCATGCTCTATATGATGGCCGCACATGAGCAATAGAGCTCCCACGTCATAAACCTGGAAGTCAGACTTTACCAGGCAGCTCTACATCGGAAGAGCTGTCCCAGCATCTAATTAATCATGCATAATGGCATTAACAAACATACAATAAGACCCAGAAAATAACATAGTATATATACACTTGATACATACCGCCCATGTTCAGAAATGTAAGTATACAGTGAAACAACAGTATCTGTTTTTGTATAAATATTTCATAAAGTCTACTTAACTAAAATTGTGTTTTCCCTTCCTACTTCTATTAAATTGTGTTTTGTCCTGTTTTCCCTTGCAACCACCTGTCCCATTTCGTTAAAATGTTTTGACAACTTTTACAAAAACTAATTATCTAGATAAGAACAACAGAGGTGTAAATAAATGATTTTATGGAATGCGTGATTAGTGTATAATCTCAGCATTCAGATTGTATATTTATTTCTAAAGTTTTCACTCCACTTGCTCCAAAGCTATATATTTTTTGTTCTGACTTTGTTCAACATGAATAATTCTTTTCATCTGGAGTCTTATTTAGGACCATGATGTCATCACTCTGTTTAATTTGGCATATATTATATCCTAATTAGTTTTTGTGCACCATAAAAAATATTCTCTTTGATTGTATTAAAACACTAGAGACATGCTTCCTTTGAGATCAACTCAATTTCACATGGCAAACTTTACAGAACCAACAATTTACGCTTACAAAATAGTTAACTTGTTTTTATTTTGAATGTTATATTAATGTCATTGAAAGATATGTTCTAGTTGGGAGTGTGGAAATGGATTTAAAAATCAGATATGTTGGTAAAATCAGCTCTCCACTGTGAAGCCAAATGATTCATTAAAAAAATTAATGATTTGCTTTTGCTTTTTTGTTAAAAAGGAAAAAAACAGGTAAGCTACATGTTTTTATTTCTCAAGATTTGTTGAATGTTAGATGATCTCAAACTAATTACAGTAGCAGATTATTTTGGGGTTTAAATTGCAGTGTGTTTACAGAGTATAGATAACAATAAATAATTCGGCTCCAGGCACGTTCCACACAAGCGGGTGCGCAGGGCGCCACCCTTAATTGGCGCCGATATTTGTGACCATCATATTGTGTTCACATACCTGGAGCCGGCCCGGCCCTGACCACAGTGTCGGACTGGGGCATGAAGGGCCCACCGGGGGAATGCAGTGTTAGGTGCCCATACTTAAGGGTGTGGCTAGCCTACAAAGGGGGTGTGGCCAGCCTCCACAGAGGCTTGAAATACACAATAGTCTAGTGCAGTGTAATGCAACATATCTACCATGTATAATACAAGTGCACAGTCTGGAACCTGATCCCTAGAGAAAGGAGTGGGGCCTACCGGTGGTTTCACTGGTACCCCTGTGGGCCAGTCCGACCGTGACCGTGACCACAGCTGTTCGCCCCGGCTCCCAGCAGTGGCCGCAATGATGGGTGAGTGTTGTGGGTGGGCCAAGGCCGGGCTCAGTGAATTTGTGTGTGGCACCTGGCCTGCCCAAGCAGCCCCGCCTCCCTCTCAACACACCCACCACCTATCTCCGGCCACTGTGCTCTCCTCATCCCACTCACCTCCCCAGAATGCCAGTGCAGTGCGACGTCATTGTGCACGGCATTCTGGGAGCGGAAGTGCTGGTGGGAGAAGAGATGAGACAGGAGCGGAGAAGATCGAGGAGCAGCGCGTCCTGGACTGCATGCACCCGCCCATATTCCTACAAGTACCAGCAGGTCTGCAGTCTGCCTGCCTGAGCCCCTGGCCCCAAGGAGGCATCCTGCCAGTCCAGGATCCTGGCACCAGCAGCACAGCACACGGCCAGCATGAGCACTTCAGGGAGAGTGCTGCCCCCCCCAGCCAGGGTGACTGCGGATGTATACTTGCCCAGGCTGACTCTCTCACTCTCTATGTCCTCTCTCTCTCTTTGTCCTCACCCCCTCTCCCTCTTCTGTATTCACTCCCCTTTCTCTCTCCCTTGTACTCAACCGCTCTCCCTCCCTCTCTTTTGTACTCAGCCCCTCTCTCTCTTGTACTAAACCCCCTCTCTCTTTTGTCGTTACCCCCTCTCTTTTGTCATTACCCCCTCTCTTTCTCTTTTGTCGTTCTCCCCTTTCTCTCTTTGTCGTTACCCCCTCTCTCTGTGTCGTTACCCCCTCTTTCTCTTTTGTCGTTACCCCCTCTCTCTCTTTTGTTGTTACCCCCTCTCTCTTTTGTCGTTACCCCCTCTCTCTCTTTTGTCATTACCCCCTCTCTCTCTTTGTCGTTACCCCCTCTCCCTTTGTTGTTACACTCCTCTCTCTTTCTTGTCGTTACCCCTCTCTCTTTTTTGTCGTTACCCCCTCTCTCTTTTGTCATTACCCCCTCTCTCTTTTGTCATTATCCCTCTCTCTTTGTCGTTACCCCCTATCTCTCTTTGTCATTACCCCCTCTCTCTCTTTTGTCATTACACCCTCTCTGTTGTTGTTATCCCCTCTTTCTCTCTTTTGTCCTTATCCCACCCTCTCTCTTTTGTCCTTATCGCACCCTCTCTCTCTTTTGTCCTTACCCCCCTCTCCCTTTTGTCCTTACCTCCCTCTTGTCCTCACCTGCCTCTCTCTCTTGTTCTCACCTCCGTCACTCTCTTGTTCTCACCTCCCTCTCTCTCTTGTTCTCACCTCCATCTCTCTCTTGTCCTCACCTCTATCTCTCTCTTCCTCACCCCACTCTTCTCTCTTGTCCTCATCTCCCTCTCTTCTGTCTTTTTTCCTCACCTCTCTTCTTTTGTCCTTACCCCCCTTTCTTGATCTCTTTCCCTCTCTCTCATCCTCACTCCCTCTCTCTCTCTCTTTTGTCCTCACTCTCTCTCTTTTTCCCTCATCTCTCTCTCATGTCCACACACCCCCTTTTGTCCTCTCCTCTGCTCTCTTTTGTATTCACCTCTCTCTCTTGTCCTCAGCCCCCGCTTTTACCCTCACCTCCCTCTCTCTTGTCCTCACCCCTCTCTCTCTCTTGTCATAGCGTACAGCAGGGAGAGAAGTCCTAGGAGCAGCAGCATAGCGTTGAGCGATGGCACGTGCTACTACATGCAGCTGGCCACCCACAAGCACCTGGTCTGCAGCCTGCCTGAGCCCCTGGTCCTGAGGAGGAGTCCTGCCACGCAGTCCGGGATTCCAGCAGCAGCACACAGCCGGCATCAACACTACAGGGAGAGTGCTGCCCCCCTGGCCAGGGTGAGTGCGGATGTATACATGCCCTGGCTGACTCTCTCTGTCCTCATCCCCACTCTCTCTGTCCGTCTGTGCTCACCCCCTCTCTCTTTTTTTGTCCTCACTCCCTATCTCTTTTGTCCTCACCCACCCTCTCTCTTGTCCTCACTCCCTTCTCTTCTTTCTCTTGTTCTCACCTCTCTCTTGTCCTCACCCTTCTCTCTGTTGTCCTCACCTCTATTTTTTTGTCCTCACCCCCCTCTGTTCTCTCTTTTCCTAACCCCTCTCTCTCTTTTGTACTCACCCCCTTTCTCTCTATTTTGTCCTTACCCTCCTCTCTCTCCTGTTCTCACTCCCTCTCACTCTTTTGTCCTCACTCCCTCTCTCTTTAGTTGTCCTCACTCCCTCTCTCTCTCTTTTGTTGTCCTCACCAGAGGCGTCACTCACCTCTGTGACACCCGGTGCGGCAGCGAGGATAAAAGGGGCGGGGCTTCACGGGAATGGGCAGGGCTTAAATAGAGGGACGGGGCTTCGTGGGCGGAACCCGTTTTTAAACCATTGCAGGCACGTAAAGGGGGCGGGGCTTTGCGGAGGGGCGGGGCTTCGCATCCCGACACCCGTTTTTTTTTTCACTGGGGGGTGTGGGAGGTGAGGGCTGACTCTCGGGAGGTGCTGTCCCTGCAGTGCTGGCTCCTACAAAGTGACAGGAGCCGAGTGCTGCACATAATATAACAGTGCAGCACTCGGCTTCTGTCACTCTGCAGGAGCCGGCATTTTGGTGTCACCCCTCGGCGGGTGACACCCGGGAGCGGGCCGCACCCCCCGCACCCCCCTTGTGATGCCACTGGTCCTCACACCCTCTCTCTCTTTTGTCCTGACTCCCTCTCTTCTCGCTTTTCCTAACCTCTCTCTCTCTTTTGTACTCACCCCCTTTCTCTCTGTTTTGTTCTTACCCCTTCTCTCTTTTCCTAACCACTCTCTCTCTCTTTTGTACTCACCCCCCCTTCCTCTCTCTTCTGTTCTCACTACCTCTCACTCTTTTGCCCTCACTCCCTCTCTCTCTTTTGTCCTCACTCCCTCTCTCTCTTTTGTCCTCACTCCCTCTCTCTCTTTTGTCCTCACTCCCTCTCTCTCTTTTGTTGTCCTCACTCTCTCGCTCTCTTTTGTCCTCACTCCCTCTCTTCTCTCTTTTCCTAACCTCTCTCTTTTGTACTCACCCCCCTTTCTCTCTATTTTGTTCTTACCTCCTCTCTCCTTTGTCCTTACTCCCTCTCTCTCTTCTGTCTTCACCCCCTCTCTGTATTTAGTCCTCACCCCCCTCTTTTTTTGTCCTCACCTCTCTCTCTTTCTCTGTCATCCTTAACGCTCTCTATCTCTCTTTCACTCATTCTCACCTCTCTCTTGTCCTCACGTCTTTCTGTCTCTTGTCTTCCAGATGTATACATGCTCTGGCTGACTCTCTCACTCTCTCTGTCCTCCTCTCTCTCTCTCTGTCCTCACCCCACTCTCTTTGTCCCTTTGTCCTCACCAGGCCCTCTCTTTTCTTGTCCTCACTGCCCCTCCTTCTCTTGTCCTCACCCCTCTCTCTCTCTCCTGCCTCGCCTCTCTTTCTTTCTCTCTATATTTCTCTTGTCCTCTCTCTTTCTCTCTTGTCCGCAATTCACAGCTACTTCCATAGCGGCTCTACTGTGGTGTAATGTGTATAAGGAGTTCTACTATGGCATAATGTGTTTAAGTCGCTCTACTTTGGTGTAATGTGTCTAAGGGTACTGATGTGGCGTAACATGTACTGTATAAGCGGTTCTACGGTGGTGTAATGTGTATAAGGGGCATTACTTTGTGGGGCATACTAAGGTTTAAAGGGCATTACTGTGTCGGCATATTAATGAGCAAGGAGCATTACTGTGTAGAGCATTATACGGTGCAAGGGGCATTACTGTGTGGAGACCAATAGAACCATACTTCAATTATCTTCTGCTGTGCGGATTTGAAAAACAGTCCCCACTGTGGAGTATATCTGAGAACTACGGTTGCATATAAGAGAGAGATTTTACAAGGATCTGCTATATTACATTAAGCAATATCCTGGAGTTTCAAGGGAATTAATTAGAAACAGAGCTGTGGATTCCTTTTTGGTCTGGTATGTTCAAATATGTATATCTGATACTACTGGGAACATATGTGTATCTGGCACTGCACTACTGGGATCATTATGTGTAACTGGCACTGCACTACTGGGGTCATTATGCGTATCTGGCACTGCACTACTGGGGTCATTATGCGTATCTGGCACTGCACTACTGGGTTCATTATGCGTATCTGGCACTGCACTACTGGGGTCATTATGCGTATCTGGCACTGCACTACTGGAGTCATTATGCGTATCTGGCACTGCACTACTGGGGTCATTATGCTTATCTGGCCTTCACTACTGGGATCATTATGTGTATCTGGCACTCTACTGGGTTCATTGTGTGTATCTGGCACTGCACTACTGGGATCATTATGTGTATCTGGCACTGCACTACTGGGATCATTATGTGTATCTGGCACTGCACTACTGGGATCATTATGTTATCTGGCACTGCACTACTGGGATCATTATGTGTATCTGGCACTGCACTACTGGGGTCATTATGCGTATCTGGCACTGCACCACTGGGGTCATTATGCGCATCTAGCAATCTACTGGGGTCATTATGCGCATCTGGCAATCTACTGGGGTCATTATGAGTATCTGGCAATCTGCTGGGGTTATAATGCAAATCTGGCAATCTACTGGGGTCAGTATGCATATCTGGCAATCTACTGGGGTGATTATGCATATCTGGCAATCTACTAGGTTCATTTTGTGTATCTGGCACTGCACTACTGCGGTCATTATGCGTATCTGGCACTGCACTACTGGGGTCATTATGCGTATCTGGCACTGCACTACTGGGGGTCATTATGCGCATCTGGCAATCTACTGGGGTCATTATGAGCATCTGGCAATCTACTGAGGTCATTATGCGTATCTGGCACTCTACTGGGGTCATTATGTGTGTCTGGCACTATACTGGAATGTTCTGTGTATCTGACAGTATACTGGGTACATTATGTGTAAGGAGCACTACTGTGGGAGTTATGTGTAAGGATGCAAATTATTTGTGTAGGGGGATGAAAATATATGTATTTATAGTTTGATATCATAATATAAAGTTGCATGGCCACGCCCACTTTCCTTTGGAGCGCTCATTGAGAGGGAGGGTGCTTCAAAATTTCTCGCTCATGGTCGGCTTGGAGCCGACCCTGTATGCAGCACTGACAATCATATATACACAGCATACATCAATTTCCTTCCAGCCATTTACTGTAT
Organism: Pseudophryne corroboree; assembly: GCF_028390025.1. Classification (NCBI taxonomy): domain Eukaryota; kingdom Metazoa; phylum Chordata; class Amphibia; order Anura; family Myobatrachidae; genus Pseudophryne; species Pseudophryne corroboree. Next base: position 286,820,478 of record NC_086448.1, read on the forward strand.
GCACATAAGCACCCAGATCACATTTGGGGAGTGATCTGGGAATTAGTTGTGTTGGAGCATGTAAACACATACCCTAATATAGACTTGGAAGCATTGGCGACTCCAAAGGTGGGGCTGCAGCGCAATCCAAAATTCAAATAGGGTAGCCACACTAACTACCTCCAACTGTCATCCCAAACTGACTCACTGGCAGTTGGTGTAGCTCCCCTGTTTGAATTTTGGACTGCTCTGCAGCCCACCTCTAGAGCTGCCACAGGTTTGATGTAAATTAAATCCAAGCCTTTGGTATTGCATTTTAACATATTCCCGTACAGTGGACTTCAAGAACTTAAAAAAATAAGCGGATATAAAATAAATACAGTTTCAAAGTAAAAACAAAAAAATAAAACAAACCCAAGAAATGAAAACAAAAACTTACACACAAATAAATCTAAAAGTGTTATGGACCAAGGCCAGGGTTGGACTGGCCCAATAGGGTACAAGGGAACCCCCCGATGGGCCCTACTGCTTGGGACCCCATCTCCTCCTCCAGAGATCAAGTTCCAGACTGTGCACTTGAATTATACATTATACATATGTTACCTTATACTGCACAGGACTATTGTGTATCCTCTACAGTGCACTGTGGTGATTAATAAGGTACGTTATCATGTAAGCACTGGCAGTATTTACTATATATAATTATCAAGAGGCCCAGACCATGCACTCTAATAGTTAGCCAAGTCTATGTGGCAGCTGGCCACACCACCTCTGGAGACTGGCCACACCCATAAACATGGGCCCCTACCACAGCATTCCCCTGGTGGGCCCTTCATGACCTAGTCCAACACTGACCAAGGCCAATATAAATTTAAATTTGAATCCTCAATTACTGCTGATCAGTCAGCACAGCAGGAACCCCCAACCTGGCAGCTGCAGAGAGGAGCAGCTACTAGGAAAATGTAAATGACCCCCCCTTAGACCCTAGTGTGTACCTGGGAAATCAAACTTGTGATGCAACGTTCCCAATAATCTGATGGGGATGTTGTGATGTTCCAAAGTTTGACAAAACAATGTTTTACAAATATTATCTTTTATTTTTTTGTTATAAAATAATTTCAAATAGATGTTCTTGACTTAATTCAATCAGAACAAAATTACAATTCCTGAGCATTTTTTGAAAAAAATAAAAAATTGCTAGTTAAGTGGTTAAGCATTGCCAACAGCCTACTTAAATGTATAATGTTTTGTTTTATCACATTAGTCATTGTCTGTTATAGGAACTGACAATTTCAGAACATATTTGTTTCTTATATACTGTATAAATTAAAACGAAAGAAGTTTGTATAACACCTAAAATATTGTAGTGTACAATTCTCCTTTTCTTGTGTGTACAACTCACAATATAAATTTAGGTCAAATATTGGTTTATAAGTAGGGAGCAGTGAGGAGAATAATGTCCACAAATCACAGCATCATCTCTGGTAACATAGAGGTACTACAAGCCACATTTAGAACGGTACGTCATTGGAGCCTCTAGAAACTAGGGGCCTAATTCAGACCTGATTGCAGCAGCAAATTTGTTAGCTAATGGGCAAAACCATGTGCACTGCAGGTGGGGCAGATATAACATTTGCAGAGAGAGTTAGATTTGGGTGGGTTATTTTGTTTTTGTGCAGGGTAAATACTGGCTGCTTTATTTTTACACTGCAATTTAGATTTCAGTTTGAACACACCCCACCCAAATCTAACTCTCTCTGCACATGTAATCTCTGCACCCCTCCCTTCCCTGCAGTGCACATGGTTGTGCCCATTAGCTAACAAAGAGTACCTAAGAGTCAATGTGGATGGCAGTTGTATTGCCAAATTTTTTTTTAAAGGACTCTGCAGAGTTCATACATGCTGACTGTTGTTTTGAGAGAACTCTGCTAGTCAAGTAAGTAGTCCAATTTTCCTGCTGATAATTACTGTATATTCATTAGTGATGAGCGGGTTCGGTTCCTCGGGATCCGAACCCCCGAATTTCACCCATTTTTGCACGGTTCCGAGCAGACTCGGATCCTCCCGCCTTGCTCGGTTAACCCGAGCGCGCCCGAACGTCATCATCCCGCTGTCGGATTCTCGCGAGATTCGTATTCTATATAAGGAGCCGCGTGTCGCCGCCATTTTTCACTCGTGCATTGGAGATGATAGTGAGAGGACGTGGCTGGCGTTCTCTCAGTTTCTGTGTTCAGTGTGCTGCAAATATCTGTGCTCAGTGCGCTGCAAATATCTGTGCTCAGTGTGCTGCAAATATCTACGTTCTCTGCCTGAAAAACGCTCCATATCAGTGCTCAGTGTGCTGCAAATATCTGTGCTCAGTGTGCTTTATTGTGGGGACTGGGGACCACCAGTATTATATAGTAGGAGGACAGTGCAGAGTTTTGCTGACCAGTGACCACCAGTATTATACGTTCTCTGCCTGACAATCGCTCCATATCTATGCTGCATTGTAGTATATAGTAGGAGGACAGTGCAGAATTTTGCTGACCAGTGACCACCAGAATTATATCAGTACGGTACAGTAGTCCACTGCTCTACCTACCTCTGTGTCGTCAAGTATAGTGTCCATCCATACCTGTGGTGCATTTACGTTTTTGTGCGCAGTATATATATAGTAGCAGGACAGTGCATCATTTTGCTGACCACCAGTATATAATATATAGCAGTATGGTACAGTAGGCCACTGCTCTATCTACCTCTGTGTCGTCAAATATACTATCCATCCATACCTGTGGTGCATTTAAGTTTTTGTGCGCAGTATATATATATAGTAGCAGGACAGTGCATAATTTTACTGACCACCAGTATATAATATATTGCAGTACGGTACAGTAGGCCACTGCTCTACCTACCTCTGTGTCGTCAAGTATACTATCCATCCATACCTGTGGTACATTTAAGTTTTTGTGCGCAGTATAATATAGTAGTAGGACAGTGCATAATTTTGCTGACCACCAGTATATAATATATAGCAGTATGGTACAGTAGGCCACTGCTCTACCTACCTCTGTGTCATCAAGTATACTATCCATCCATACCTGTGGTGCATTTAAGTTTTTGTGCGCAGTATATATATAGTAGTAGGACAGTGCATAATTTTGCTGACCACCAGTATATAATATATAGCAGTACGGTACAGTAGGCCACTGCTGTACCTACCTCTGTGTCGTCAAGTATACTATCCATCCATATCTGTGGTGCATTTAAGTTTTTGTGCGCAGTATATATATAGTAGTAGGACATTGCATAATTTTGCTGACCACCATTATATTATATATAGCAGTACGGTACAGTAGGCCACTGCTCTACCTACCTCTGTGTCGTCAAGTATACTATCCATCCATACCTGTGGTGCATTTTAGTTTTTGTGTGCAGTATATATATATAGTAGTAGGACATTGCATCATTTTGCTGACCACCAGTATATAATATATAGCAGTACGGTACAGTAGGCCACTGCTCTACCTACCTCTGTGTCGTCAAGTATACTATCCATCCATACCTGTGGTGCATTTAAGTTTTTGTGCGCAGTATATATATAGTAGTAGGACATTGCATAATTTTGCTGACCACCAGTATATAATATATAGCAGTACGGTACAGTAGGCCACTGCTCTACCTACCTCTGTGTCGTCAAGTATACTATCCATCCATACCTGTGGTGCATTTTAGTTTTTGTGCGTAGTATATATATAGTAGTAGGACAGTGCATCATTTTGCTGACCACCAGTATATAATATATAGCAGTACGGTACAGTAGGCCACTGCTCTACCTACCTATGTGTCGTCAAGTATACTATCCATCCATACCTGTGGTGCATTTAAGTTTTTGTGCACAGTATATATATAGTAGTAGGACAGTGCATAATTTTGCTGACCACCAGTATATAATATATAGCAGTACACTACAGTAGGCCACTGCTCTACCTACCTCTGTGTCATCAAGTATACTATCCATCCATACATGTGGTGCATTTAAGTTTTTGTGCGCAGTATATATATATAGTAGTAGTACATTGCATAATTTTGCTGACCACCAGTATATAATATATAGCAGTACGGTACAGTAGGCCACTGCTCTACCTACCTCTGTGTCGTCAAGTATACTATCCATCCATACCTGTGGTGCATTTTAGTTTTTGTGTGCAGTATATATATATTAGTAGGACAGTGCATCATTTTGCTGACCACCAATATATAATATATAGCAGTACGGTACAGTAGGCCACTGCTCTACCTACCTCTGTGTCGTCAAGTATACTATCCATCCATACCTGTGGTGCATTTAAGTTTTTGTGCGCAGTATATATATAGTAGTAGGACATTGCATAATTTTGCTGGCCACCAGTATATAATATATAGCAGTACGGTACAGTAGGCCATTGCTCTACCTACCTCTGTGTCAAGTATACTATCCATCCATACCTGTGGTGCATTTTAGTTTTTGTGCGCAGTATATATATAGTAGTAGGACAGTGCATCATTTTGCTGACCACCACTATATAATATATAGCAGTACGGTACAGTAGGCCACTGCTCTACCTACCTCTGTGTCGTCAAGTATACTATCCATCCATACCTGTGGTGCATTTAAGTTTTTGTGCGCAGTATATATATATAGTAGTAGGACAGTGCATAATTTTGCTGACCACCAGTATATAATATATAGCAGTACGGTACAGTAGGCCACTGCTCTACCTATCTCTGTGTCATCAAGTATACTATCCATCCATACATGTGGTGCATTTAAGTTTTTGTGCGCAGTATATATATAGTAGTAGGACAGTGCATAATTTTGCTGACCACCAGTATATAATATATAGCAGTACGGTACAGTAGGCCATTGCTCTACCTACCTCTGTGTCATCAAGTATACTATCCATCCATACCTGTGGTGCATTTAAGTTTTTGTGCGCAGTATATATAGTAGTAGGCCATTGCTATTGATATATTACTGGCATATAATTCCACACATTAAAAAATGGAGACCAAAAATGTGGAGGGTAAAATAGGGAAAGATCAAGATCCACTTCCACCTCGTGCTGAAGCTGCTGCCACTAGTCATGGCCGAGACGATGAAATGCCATCAACGTCGTCATAGTAGAGAGCATGTAAAATCCAAAAAACAAAAGTTCAGTCAAATGACCCAAAAAGCTAAATTAATAGCATCTGAGGAGAAGCGTAAACTTGCCAATATGCCATTTACGACACGGAGTGGCAAGGAACGGCTGAGGCCCTCTCCAATGTTCCTCATGACTAGTGAGTCAGCTTCACATGAGGATGGAAGCACTCATCCTCGCACTAGAAAAATGAAAAGACTTAAGCTGGCAAAAGCACAGCAAAGAACTGTGCATTCTTCTAAATCACAAATCCCCAAGGAGAGTCCAATTGTGTCGGTTGCGATGCCTGACCTTCCCAACACTGGACGGGAAGAGGTGGTGCCTTCCACCATTTGCACGCCCCCTGCAAGTGCTGGAAGGAGCACCCACAGTCCAGTTCCTGAAATTCAAATTGAAGATGTCACTGTTGAAGTACACCAGGATGAGGATATGGGTGTTGCTGGCGCTGGGGAGGAAATTGACAAGGAGGATTCTGATGGTGAGGTGGTTTGTTTAAGTCAGGCACCCGGGAAGACACATGTTGTCCGTGGGACGAATATGGCCATTGACATGCCTGGTCAAATTACAAATAAAATCACCTCTTCGGTGTGGAATTATTTCAACAGAAATGCGGACAACTGGTGTCAAGCCGTGTGTTGCCTTTGTCAAGCTGTAATAAGTAGGGGTAAGGACGTTAACCACCTAGGAACATTCTCCCTTATACGTCACCTGGAACGCATTCATCAGAAGTCATTGACAAGTTCAAAAACTTTGGGTGACAGCGGAAGCAGTCCACTGCCAACTAAATCCCTTCCTCTTGTAACCAAGCTCCTGCAAACCACACCACCAACTCCCTCAGTGTCAATTTCCTCCTTAGACAGGAAAGCCAATAGTCCTGCAGGCCATGTCACTGTCAAGTCTGACGAGTCCTCTCCTGCCTGGGATTCCTCCGATGCATCCTTGAGTGTAACGCCTACTGCTGCTGGCGCTGCTGTTGTTGCTGCTGGGAGTTGATCGTCATCCCAGAGGGGAAGTCGGAAGACCACTTGTACTACTTCCAGTAAGCAATTGACTGTCCAACAGTCCTTTACGAGGAAGATGAAATATCACAGCAGTCATCCTGCTGCAAAGCGGATAACTCAGGCCTTGGCAGCCTGGGTGATGAAAAACCTGTTTCCGGTATCCACCATTAATTCACAGGGAACTAGAGAATTGATTGAGGTACTGTGTCCCCGGTACCAAATACCATCTAGGTTCCATTTCTCTAGGCAGGCGATACCGAAAATGTACACAGACGTCAGAAAAAGAGTCACCAGTATCCTAAAAAATGCAGTTGTACCCAATGTCCACTTAACCACGGACATGTGGACAACTGGAGCAGGGCAGACTCAGGACCACCAGTAGCAGCATGTCGCAAACGCCAACTTGTTCCTAGGCAGGCTACGCTTTGTATCACCGCTTTCCATAAGAGGCACACCGCTGACAACCTCTTACGGAAACTGAGGAACATCATCGCAGAATGGCTTACCCCAATTGGACTCTCCTGGGGATTTGTGACATCGGACAACGCCACCAATATTGTGCGTGCATTACATGTGGGCAAATTCCAGCACGTCCCATGTTTTGCACATACAGTACATTGAATTTGGTGGTGCAGAATTATTTAAAAAACGACAGGGGCGTGCAAGAGATGCTGTCGGTGGCCCGAAGAATTGCGGGCCACTTTCGGCATTCAGCCACCGCGTGCCGAAGACTGGAGCACCAGCAAACACTCCTGAACCTGCCCTGCCATCATCTGAAGCAATTGGTGGTAACGGGGTGGAATTCAACCCTCTATATGCTTCAGAGGATGGAGGAGCAGCAAAAGGCCATTCAAGCCTATACAGCTACCTACGATATAGGCAAAGGAGGGGGAATGCACCTGACTCAAGCGCAGTGGAGAATGATTTCAACGTTGTGCAAGGTTCTGCATCCCTTTGAACTTGCCACACGTGAAGTCAGTTCAGACACTGCCAGCCTGAGTCAGGTCATTCCCCTCATCAGGCTTTTGCAGAAGAAGCTGATGAGATTGAAGGAGGAGCTAAAACAGAGCGATTCCGCTAGGCATGTGGGACTTGTGGATGGAGCCCTTAATTCGCTTAACCAGGATTCACGGGTGGTCAATCTGTTGAAATCAGAGCACTACATTTTGGCCACCGTGCTCGATCCTAGATTTAAAACCTACGTTGTATCTCTCTTTCTGGCAGCCACAAGTCTGCAGAGGTTCAAAGACCTGCTGGTGAGAAAATTGTCAAGTCAAGCAGAACGTGACCCGTCAACAGCTCCTCCTTCACGTTCTCCCGCAACTGGGGCTGCGAGGAAAAGGCTAAGAATTCCGAGCCCACCCGCTGGCGGTGATGCAGGGCAGTCTGGAGCGAGTGCTGACATCTGGTCCGGACTGAAGGACCTGCCAACGATTACTGACATGTCGTCTACTGTCACTGCATATGATTCTGTCACCATTGAAAAAATGGTGGAGGATTATATGAGTCACCGCATCCAAGTAGGCATGTCAGACAGTCCGTACGTATACTGGCAGGAAAAAGAGGCAATTTGGAGGCCCTTGCACAAACTGGCTTTATTTTACCTAAGTTGCCCCCCCCCCCAGTGTGTACTCCGAAAGAGTGTTTAGTGCAGCCGCTCACCTTGTCAGCAATCGGCGTATGAGGATACTTCCAGAAAATGTGGAGAAGATGATGTTCATCAAAATTAATTATAATCAATTCCTCCGTGGAGACATTCACCAGCAATTGCCTCCAGAAAGTACACAGGGACCTGAGATGGTGGATTTCAGTGGGGACGAATTAATAATCTGTGAGGAGGGGGATGTACACAGTGAAAGGGGTGAGGAATCGGACGATGAGGAAGAGGTGGACATCTTGCCTCTGTAGAGCCAGTTTGTGCAAGGAGAGATTGATTGCTTCTTTTTTGGTGGGGGCCCAAACCAACCAGTCATTTCAGTCACAGTCGTGTGGCAGACCCTGTCGCTGAAATTATGGGTTCGTTAAAGTGTGCATGTCCTGTTTATACAACATAAGGGTGGGTGGGAGGGCCCAGGACAATTCCATCTTGCACCTCTTTTTTCTTTCATTTTTCTTTGCATCATGTGCTGTTTGGGGACTATTTTTTGAAGTGCCATCCTGTCTGACACTGCAGTGCCACTCCTAGATGGGCAAGATGTTTGTGTCGGCCGCTTGGGTCGCTTAGCTTAGTCACACAGCTACCTCATTGCACCTCTTTTTTTCTTTGCATCATGTGCTGTTTGGGGACTATTTTTTTAATCTGCCATCCTGTCTGACTGTGCAGTGCCACTTTTAGATGGGCCAGGTGTTTGTGTCGGCCACTTGGGTCGCTTAGCTTAGCCATCCAGCGACCTTGGTGCACCTCTTTTTTTCTTTGCATCATGTGCTGTTTGGGGACTATTTTTTGAAGTGCCATCCTGTCTGACACTGCAGTGCCACGCCTAGATGGGCCAGGCATTTGTGTCGGCCACTTGGGTTGCTTAGCTTAGTCACACAGCTACCTCATTGCACCTCTTTTTTTCTTTGCATCATGTGCTGTTTGGGGACTATTTTTTTGAAGTGCCATCCTGTCTGACACTGCAGTGCCACTCCTAGATGGGCCAGGTGTTTGTGTCAGCCACTTGGGTCGCTTAGCTTAGTCATCCAGCGACCTCGGTGCAAATTTTAGGACTAAAAATAATATTGTGAGGTGTTCAGAATAGACTGGAAATGAGTAGAAATTATGGTTGTTGAGGTTAATAATACTATGGGATCAAAATGACCCCAAAATTCTGTGATTTAAGCTGTTTTTGAGGGGTTTTTGTAAAAAAAAACACCCGAATTCAAAACACACCCGAATCCGACAAAACATTTTCAGGGAGGTTTTGCTGAAACGCGTCCGAATACAAAACACTGCCGCGGAACCAAATCCAAAACCAAAACACAAAACCCGAAAAATGTCCGGTGCACATCACTAATATTCATAGATAATTTACCATTATTTAACCCTCATGGTCGGCCTGTTTATTTTTTTTTATAATATACTAACAATCTCTTTAGTTTTATATGAAAAGTTTCACAAAAAGCTTTCCTCAACTGAAATTTGAAGCCTGTGTGAAACTATAAAATCTGGTCACCCATGGAACAGATATGCTTTATATACATATACATTTCTCATATCTCATCTCCATTCAAGTTAATATGGTATAATGTGATGTAAGTCTTAATATAAGAGAACAAATAATATAAAATGGTATTAATATCAGGCTAGTTGACCCCCAGGTCTGGGAATGCAGGACTTTCCCACATTAAATTGATAAGGTATAATTTAACACCTGTGAGAGACCCAAGTACAGAAATACAGGTGGCAAGCAAGCCGCTAAGAGAGGGCCTAGCACTGTTGTTGTATGTCTGGTAAGAGGCTAGAGATGCCCCATTCTGCCAATCTGCAGAAAGAGAAACTGCAGAAAAGTGAAAATAGGCTTAGCTAGAGAGGTCATGAAGTAGGGCAGTGACCTGAAGAAGAGTAGGGGGCTATATACAAATAGTTGGTTTATAAAACCGGACACTTCTGAGTATGTTTATGCCCTGTATTTAAAGGGGCATTGCCTTTACTAGCCATGTCAATTTCCTTTTAAATATCAATAGCAGTAATTTGTAATGTAGAAAACTCTAAATAGCTGTGAATATCGAACATAAACATGCTAAGACTTAACATACAGTGCAACCGGAAAGTATTCACAGGGCTTCACTTTTTCCATATTTTGTTATGTTACAGCCTTATTCCAAAATGGAATAAATCCATTTTTTCCCTCTAAATGCTACACTCAATGCCCCATAATGACAATGTGAAAAAAGTTTTTTTGAGATTTCTGCAAATTTATTAAAAATAAAAAACTAAGAAAACACATGTATATAAGCCTTTGCTCAGTACTTTGTTGATGCACCTTTGGCAGCAATTACAGCCTCAAGTCTTTTTGAATATGATGCCACAAGCTTGGCACACCTATCTTTGGGCAGATTTGCCCATTCCTCTTTGCAGCACCTCTCAAGCTCCATCAGGTTGGATGGGAAGTGTCGATGCACAGCCCTTTTCAGATCTCTCCAGAGATGTTCAATCGGATTCAAGTCTGGGCTCTGGCTAGGCCACTCAAGGATATTCACAGAGTTGTCCTGAAGCTACTCCTTTGATATCTTGGCTCTGTACTTAGGGTTGTTGTCCTGCTGAAAGATGAACCGTAGCCCCAGTCTGAGGTCAAGAGCGCTCTGAAGCAGTTTTTCATACATTTTCTTATGGACTGACAGATCTTCAGGTGCATTTTGACAAACTCTAGGTGGGCTGCCATGTGCTTTTACTAAGGAGTGGCTTCCGTCTGGCCACTCTACCATACAGGCCTGATTGGTGGATTGCTGCAAAGATGATTGTCCTTCTGGAAGGTTCTCCTCTCTCCACAGAGGAATGCTGTAGCTCTGACAAAGTGACCATCAGGTTCTTGGTCACCTCCTTGACTAGGGCCCTTTTTCCCCGATCGCTCAGTTTAGATGGCCGGCCAACTCTAGGAAGAGTCCTGGTGGTTCCGAACTGCTTTCATTTACGCATGATGGAGGCCACTGTGTTCATTGGGACCTCCAAAGCAGCAGATATTTTTCTGCACCCTTCCCCAGATTTGTGCCCTGAGATAATCCTGTCTTGGAGTTCTACAGACAATTCCTTTGACCTAATGCTTGGTTTGTGCTCAGACATGCACTGTCAAGTGTGAGGCCTTATATAGACAGTTGTGTGCCTTTCTAAATCATGTCCAGTCAACTGAATTTACCACAATTAGACTCCAATTAAGCTGTAGAAACATCTCAAGGATGATCAGTGGAAACAGGATGCACCTGAGATCAATTTTGACTTGAGTTTCATGGCAAAGGCTGTGAATACTTATGTACATGTGATTTCTTAGATTTTTATTTTTAATACATCTGCAAAAATCACTAAAAAACTTTTTTCACGTTGTCATTATGGGGTATTGTGTGTAGAATTTTGAGGGAAAAAATTAATTTATTCCATGTTGGAATAAGGCTGTAACATAACAAAATGTGGAAAAAGTGAAGCACTGTGAATACTTTCCGAATGCACTGTAAGTGTCGGGTTTTACAACATAGTTTTCAAAATTTTGCAAACATTACCAATATTTACATATTATTTATCCAGAATGAGGTGATATCATGTATATACTCTAAAATATAAAAGAATCAGACTTATCTGTGCAATATGCATATTGAGCAAATATTTCCTGACCATTTCCAATTCTGTTGTTTGAAAATTACATGTACAATATATTGTATTTGTATTTATACATGCTGAATATTCTGATTATTAATTTTGTAGTTCCTTCATAACTGAACCTGACAAATGTATTTATACACTTTGTTTATTAAAATGTTCCATTTACAGTAAATGCCAAGATAATTGTTAATATTCTAAATTACAGTTCACAGGTTTAAATGTGCATTTAATAAGTCATTCAGGGCTTGGGGGCTCAAAGTGACAATATTCTGTGATAATGAGCCTCAAGATCAGTAAAAAATCTTACCACTTGCTAGGTGAAAATTGCAAATGGTTGAAGCAATAAACTTGTGCGGAGAACAGTGTTATGTGATGTTGATAAATGTATTCTCTCTAAGTTCTTGATTTTGGCAAAGATTAACTTTCTAACCACCTGGGCTGTTCTGTACAGAAAATGCTTGCAGGAAGCTAGGGAGCAGATTGCTACATTTGACCCCTAGCCAAGTTACAAACTGCCAAGCATTATATGTTATGTTTCAGGGGGTTCTTTCTCTTGTGGGGATTCATCTCTCAGTCTGGCAGTTTAAATACTAGTATTCCCAGAGTTATGAAAACCAATTTATAACATTGTAACATCTAATTCTGTTTCATGTTGAACATTCATCATCATTCAGTGGTTAAGATGTTTCCAACACAGGTGAAATTCTATCTTCAATCATGAATTGTTTTTTTTTTTGTCAGCAAACTGAAACAAAAGAAAAAAGATAATCGTTATTACAAAATGTTTTTATAAAAGCAGATTTTACATGAAAGTTCTAAAATTAAACTTGTTGAGGAGAAAGCTCTATTATGTTTGTATAATGTAGTGTGTTGTGTAATCAGAAAAGTTTTTCCAAACTAAAAAGCCCATATTATAGCATGCTCTGAAGCTTATGGTTCACCTTAAAAGTTGAGTAATTATTCAGCATAATCTATAGCCTCTCTTTCCGTCTGTTCGGATCAGCTCTCTTCTTGTACAATATTACAGGAGGTCCTAAGAGAGCAGAGTGCAAAGAGGATTTGCCTTACTAAATGTTTCTGCAGGTGAACAGGCTGATAGAGGAATTCGGTTTTATGGTTAATGTATAATGTACAAGACACAGTGAAAAAAGCAGGAAAAAGGTCTGTGATTTTGACAGCTCCTCTTCACGTAACATACAGTTACATTATTGGAGTGTTCTAAGGTTTTTAATATCCATTGTTGCTTAGGTACTAACATATATATGAGTACTATTAAGATAAAGTTCTGTGTAAACCTAAATAACTTCAAAAGCTAGCCAAGATATAATAATTTCAGCTGTGGACTGGATGTACATAACTCTCCTTCTGTGTCCTGTCCAGTTGTAAAGATGAAGGTGCACCACCAATTATCTGCCACCCTTGGTTCCAGCACTGTGCTGGACTATCCAATTTGCCAGATTATAGGTGGTAAATACAGCAGCATCCCAACGGTTTACTTCCCACCCCATCTGCCTAATCCTAAACCTCCTGCAGCCTGACTCTCCCCCCCCCCACAGCCTAATTCTACCCCACAATCTAATTGAGCCCTTCCGCATCCTAACTGAGCGCTCCCACAGTGCAGGAACCAGAAGCCTAGGTATGTTACACTGGACAGTGATGTTTGTTCTGAGCAACTTGCTGGCGTCAAAGGTTCTACTTTTATTACCCTCAGATACAGCACACCAATTGGACACATTAACACTGCTGCAATCAGGAATCCTGCAGACTGCACATACAGAAGTACTCACAGGAGGTAAGTAATCAGCCTGGAAGTGTAGCAGTAGTATCACAGTCTTGTGCTTGCAATGAAGGTATTGCAGCTTGAATGCAAAGCAGACTTCTAGCCATGAAACTTGGTAAAGCAGGACAGGTGGCAGAGGTAACTCATAAGGAAATTACTAGTACATGAATAAAATAAGTCAGGATCGACACACATTTTTATCGATTTTTATCAATGATTATCATTTTTTTTTAGAGATTTTTAACCAAACCAAAAACCGATTCCAAACCAAAAACACTTGAGGGTGGTTTTACCAAAACACAATGATGGATTATAAGCAAAACAAAACATGGTGGTCCACGCACATCTCTATTATATATACCTATGAAAATTATCTGATGTTACTGAAATAATGAATGAGTTGCACTAACTTGAAGCAATATCATACCTCCCAACTGTCCCGATTTTGGTGGGACAGTCCCATTTTTGGTGCATGAAGATGTCTCACTTCAGGGGACAAAGAAGTTGTGAGGTATGCAATATACCCTGTGCTGCCTGTTCTGGGAATAAACACTTTAATAGGTCAATCTTTTCATGGTGACCCTCCCTATCCATGTCTTTGTTTAGGGCCAAATTTCTTTACTCTTTCCATATTGTCTGGCTGGAGGCCACTCTTCACAAAGAGGCGAGCGCAGATTTTTTTTTTACATATCTAGAAGGGTTCATAGATTCTTTGTCTGATGATATGAACAGAAACTGCATCAATGCTTTCATTAAACATAATGGTATAACACCAGACAGCTGCAGGGTGACACCTCCATTACCTTGGTCACATATCTTTTCTTTTTCCTCTTCCACACTGGCCATGCCTACTTTGCTTTGGTTATGTCTGGACCTAATCGATATGTCTTTTTCTCAGTAGTTTAATTGAGTTTTATTTATTGATTTTCAATTTGCAATACATACAATGTCAGACAGAAATAGAAAAAGAATACCCTTATAATTACACTTATTCATTCATACAATACACTGAATATAGGCTTCATTTCATAGCATCCTGGCAGATTGTTCCCTTCTTTATGCTCAATTCCTTTGCATACTATTAGTTGCTTGCTGCTTTGCACAGATCAGTTATCATATATACTAATAGAAGAGAGTAGCAGGGCATCTAACATCTACCATTAACTTGCTACCTTTCCCCCTACCTCCAAGTGTACAAATGTGACATTCCCAGTTTTTCTACTCTTTTGCATACATGCCTATTCTAGACAGTTTTACTCTCTTTTGTGACCTTGCTCATTATTCTATATCATCCAAATATTACATATATTGTGATTCCATGTCGGTTTTCCGATAATTGATTTATATATCCTTATTTTCACCTTTTTTTTTCAGTAGTTAATTTATCTTTGTATTCGAGGGGTGTGCAATAAGTTTTGGATGCACAAAAAGTATTATATTTACAAATGAAGTGAACATTAATTTTTTTCTAAATATTCGCTAGAGGAGTCTATGCAAAGTTACATGTGCTCAAACCACTTGGAAAAAAAACAGCTGGACCAGTCCGAAGCACGTATGTCTTCTATTTGCTGGAGAAAGGCCTCCAGTACAGATTCTGGTGACTCAAACAAATCCCACGCATCTTACACTTGATTTGTGGAAACACAAAAAGTCACTGGGGTGGCAGATCTGAAATGTATGTGGGATAACCATGCTCTTGGATGCATTCATGGGCCAGAAAATCCACCACTTTCCTGGACTTGTGGGCAGGTGCATTGTCATGCTAGAGAAAGGCACTACAAGCATGAGTTCTTGAATAGGCCTGGAAATGGCTCCCAGCACTTGTGAAAGGCATTGGTTGGCATAACAGTCCCCAGTGATGATGGTGCACTGCTGTATGACTGATACGGTAGCAACATGATCAGTCTTGGCCACAAAAACAGCCACCATCTGCATGGCCACACTGTGCTCACTTTGGAACTGAGGAAACACACCACCAACTGGGTTCCACTGGGCTGACTGTTCTTTGATTTTGGGGTCGATACTATTGATTAAGGATTCATCACCACTGATAATCTCCCAGACAGAGTTTAAGTGATTGCTCTCAAACCTGGGCAACACAACCATGTGCAGCACAAAGTCACACAAGCCTCCTTCTACTCTCAAATCAGCTGATGGGGCACCCAGTGTGCAGAATTATTGATCAGGCCAAGCTTTTCATTGAGTATCAAACGGATGGATCCCGATAAGATGCCTATCTCCTTCTCTAACTGGGCCATGGTTACCCCAGTGTCCACCTCAACTGTGGCCCGCTTGACAGCAATGTTGTCCTTAGTGATGGTGGGTACAGTTTTCCATAGCACTCTTCATCTTCCAGGGACTGTCTCCTGCACCGAAGATCTGCAAAAAACTCAAGCACAGTGATCCAAGATGGTGCTCCCTCCCCAATAGTAGCTCACAGTCAATCAAAACTCTCCTGCTGTCGCTGACCACTCTTGTAGTTGTAGAAGATCATGGCTCTCCAGTGGCCTCTGTTGAACTCCATAACAAGTTTGTGAAGGAACTGAACAAACTGACTTGTTCTGTGTGCAGTGCTGCTTATATATGATTCTGTGCCTCGAAATTTCCCAAGAACTTTAGTATGACATTATACTGTAGTTCACAACCAGATAGTCAGATTGTGTCTACTATACTAATGCACTGTACATCTGGAAACGTATTGCACACCCCTTATATTTCACTGTATACTGCTATATTCCTACTACTGGAATGTGCTTTTGTCTCCATCTTCAATTAAAAAAAAACTAAATTAAAAATGTTAAATCTGTAATATCAATCAAGAACTCAGAACTGCCAAGAAATGCTGCGTAGTAATGGTATGCAGGTCTATTCCCAACTGTTGGGATCCCAGCGGTCGAAATCTTGAGGCTGAAATCCCAACAGCCATTGAAATGCCGATGGTCAAAATCCTGACTGCTGGCCAGAAACCCCACTTGGGTGGTGATCCATGCCACCACCTGAGTAGGAATAGAATCTTGTGGCACCCAAAGGTCGCCACTGGGCCCGATGTATGGTGAGCGCAGCAAGCCTGCGAGGGGACATGCTGCACTGAAAGTCTGAATTCTGGCTGTCGGAATTGCGGTGTTGGAATTTTGACCACTGGGATACCGTCACTCGGGAAATCATACTGATCCCTGTTGTTACAGGCATCAGTGGGCAATGGTTCTTTTAGTCTTTAGCACAATCATGCCCAGAATCAGAAACCTGTTTCACTAAAGGTCTAGGTGGAGACTTAGTAGCAGGCACAGATGAAAAAAATTCTAATGACCTTGTTGATGGCCCATAAACAATATCGTCCATATTTAAGATGATAATATAAATAAAACTACATAAAAAGTTTCAACTAAACTGTAAAAGGATAGTTTCTTGCCTGGAATTTTAACTACATTGGAAATTGGGCAGGAAAATTACAGATTATAGTATATTTAACACAATTGTAAGTTACGCAGTTATGCTTCTTACCAGAGCCGGCCATAGGCATAGGCAAACTAGGCAATTGCCTAGGGCATTTCATATGACTAGGGGCATCATCAGCTTCTGCTGATTAAAATGATATGCGGCATGCCTATATTCTGTATGTAGCATTTCATATGCAGATACAGCCACAGTCTCACACAGTATATTGGCATGCTGCATATCAGTTTAATCAGCAGAAGCTGCTTGTGCATCCTAGCCACATAGCAATGCAAATAAGATGCATTTTCATAAAAAAAAGTGCCCGACGTTAGCATTGATGCAAGATTTGTGAGGACACATCTGTATCCAAGCAGAGGCAGAGGTCACAGTGTTAGTGGCAGTGTGAGTGCTGTGTGCATGTGAGTGGGTTGGTTGTGCAGTAGCATTCAGAATATGTGTAAGGAGCATTATGTGTGTCATATAAAAATGCATTAATAATGTGCAACATATGTGTAAAGGGCCACTATGTGTGTCATTATGTGTTTAAGGGCATTAATAATGTGCGGCATATATGTAACAGGGAACTACTGTATGTGTGTCATTATGTGTATAGGGGCACTAATAATGTGCAGCAAATGTGTAGGGGGCACTATGTGTGTCATTATGTGTATAAGGGCATTAATAATGTGCGGCATATGTGTAAGGGACATTATGTGTAAAAGGGCATTAATAAAGGTTGTCATAATGTGTAAGGCACATCATGTTTATAAGGACATTAATGTGTCTCATATGTGTAAGGGACATTATGTGTAAAAGGGCATTAATAAAGGTTGTCATAATGTGTAAGGTGCATTATGTTTATAAGGACATTAATGTGTCTCATATGTGTAAGGGGCATTACTCTGTGGAATTGTGTATAAATGCATTACTAATGTGTGGCATTATGTGTATAAGGTGCTCTACTATGTGGCATTGCGTATAGAAAGGGCACTACTGTGTCGTCTAATGTGAATAAAGAGCAATAAGGTGTGGTGTAATGTGAATAAGGAGCAATTCAGTGTGATGTAATGTGAATAAGGGGCTCTACTGTGAGGAGTAACATTTATAAGGTAAAGTAATACTACTGTGGGATGTAATATGAATTATGGACACTATCGCAAGATAAAATGTGAATAAAGTTGCAGTACTGTGTGGCGTAATTGGAATTGGGGGTACTATTGTGTGGCCATGCCCCTTCCCAGCAAGAAGATGCCCCTTTTTGGGCTGTGCGTCAAATGTGCGAACTGTTCCTATTTAAAATATAGGGGGTACAAGGACTGCTATGGGTGAGGGGTGATGGTGCTGGGAAAGAGGTGCAAGGTCAGAGGCAGAACCAGCGGTGGTGCTAGGGGGCACCAGCCAAAATCTTGCCTAGGGCATCATATTGGTTAGGGCCGGCTCTGCTTCTTACAATTTTAATGATAAACTGATGGTAAATTTGTCAAGAGCAAGTGTCATGTATAAGATTAATAAAATCCTGGGATGCACAAAAAGAGGTATACCATATATGTATGTAATACAAACATAATTTTACTGCTGTATAAGTCACTTGTCCAACCAATTTTGGAATATTTTTGCATTGGTTTAAGTGCCTGTCTATAAGAGACACATCTTGACATTAGTATGTATAAATATACCGGGTGATGCAAGTAGAACGTTTTTTATTATAGGTACTCTGTGCATGCACATCACAAGGGCGTGGGCAAGTGACATGCCCCCTGGGGGCCAAATTGGTAAACTGCATTATATCCTTATAACATTCACAACAGGCTGTTTACACAGTACCTGTACCAAATATAATTGTTACGACTGCAGAGCAATGAGCTGCAACACAAAAGATGTCATCTGTGGAATTGCTAATCACATTTTTTGATCCTGTGTCACCTTCAGCCTCCTGCTCCCTGTGTCACCTCCTGCATCTCTCCAGCATCCTGCCCTTGTCACTCCAGTCTCCTGCCCCCTGTGTCACCTCCAGTATCCTGCTCCTGTGTCACCACCAGCCTCCTGCTCCCTGTGTCACGTCCAGTGTCTCTCCAAGCTCCTGCCCCCTGTCACTTCAGTCTTCAGTTCCTGCAACCCTGTGTTTCCAGCCCACTGTTTTTCCATCTTCTTGCCCCCTGTCTTCCCAGCCTCTTGCCGCCCTCTTTCCAGACTTCTTCCCCCCCTGTCTTTTCAACCTCTTGCCCCCTGTCTTTCCAGAATTCTGTCATCCTGTCTTTCCAGCCTCTTCCCCGTCTTTAAAGACTCTGCCCCCCATCTTTCCAGCCTCCTGCTTCCTGTGTCACGTTTAGCTCACTGTGCCATTCCAGCTTCCTGCTCCCTGTGTCATTCCAGCCTCCTGCTCATGTGTCACCTCCAGTCTCATATCACTTGAGCTTCCTGCTCACGCCACTCCAGCCTCCTGTTCCTGCTGACAGGGGACAGCCTCCTGTCCCTTGTCTTTTCACCATTTTCTCTCCTGTATTTAAAGCCTCTGCCCCCCCATCTTTCCAGCCTCCTGCCCCTGTCTTTTCAGCCATGCCCCCTCCCCACCATCTTTCTCCCCCCCCCCATCTTGCCAGCCTCCGGTATTACTGGCTGCATGGTCCCCTTCATGTGTGGCTGGCAGCTCCGCTTCAAAGCAGAGAGAATGGCGTCATGAAGTCAGCACCTTACCACTTACCAACTGAGCTGGTGCTCAATTGGCAGGTGGTAAGGTGTACCAGCTTCCAAATTCTTTATGATACGCCACACTGGACATTTCTGCCATATTTACATTGCTGATTATACCCAAAGTAAATTCAAAGATTTGTCTAATTAGCTTTTTGTGTATAAAGACAGGGGGACATACATTTATTTATTCTGTAAGAGAGACATCTTTACCACTTCAAGCTATGGAATTCTATACATGGATGGTGTTAAATGCCATTTGTTACATGGATTTGAAAATGGACGACATGTCTTTGTTCAAGAAAATGTATCTCTATCTGTAATTACTGTACCATTGGGATGGTTGATCCAGGGAATTAATCAGATTACTATTTTTTCAATCAGGTTGCAGGTCCATTTTATCCATGAGGCTGGCTAGGCTGAAGCCTAGGGGCTCGGTAGGGGCTAGTGGCCCATCAATTTTTTTTGCTGAGGCACTGATACCTGCCTCCTAGGGTTTTAATGGTTAAAGACACTTTGTGCTATAGCAAGGCACACCAAGGTGAACATATATCAGAGTACAACCGCACCGTCAAGAGTTACAGTTATTGTACAAACAATAGGCTAGAACCCACAGCACTCATACATCTGCGGTGCCAGTGGTATTTGTGACCACACCATTTAAATAAAAAAATCATACAAATTTAGCACTCACCTAATTTTCACACTTTAAACTGTAATTCATCTGAATTCAGGGAATGTTAGTTCCAAAATATTACAATAGTTTGTTAAGCTGACCAGCCACTTCACGGTCATTCCCATTTGGTCAGTCCCTACACTGACTTTCAAAAATCTGAGCATTGCTCTCAGGCATCTTTTGGATTTTAAATACACAGTATGCTTCTATCATGGGTTTAGGCCTTGTCTCACTCTTTAAAAAAGACAGGAACTAAACCCAAGCATATCAGTTAATAAACACCTGGGGCATCTTTTGGATATATATATCCACACAGTATATATAGATAGAGGGAGAGAGAGAGAGAGAGAGAGAGAGAGAGAGAGAGAGAGAGAGAGAGAGAGAGAGAAGTTCCCATAAATTTGGAGTATAAGGAAACAGGCGGAACTCATTGGATTTTTTAAAGAAGTATTATGAAGTGATATAAAATACAAGCATACTGTAGATTGGTCTGACTATTCAACCTACTTATACAAAGGGGGTTTGTATACACCAAATTTGTCTGTCTGTATTTCTGTGAGGAAGGCACCCTGGCAACTGTGCCAAATACATATTCTATTCTATTCTATTCTATTCTATCTATCTATCTATCTATCTATCTATCTATCTATCTATCTATCTATCTATCTAATATATATATATATATATATATATATATATATAAACATTCTGCTTTGGCTTAGTACTTTTTTTTATTAAAACTACATCACATTAATATGTTTATTGCATTTTTTTATTATCATTCTAATTAACTGAAACTATTGTACAGAAAGATATGTTTTGCACAGTAACCATTTCTTGTAAAAATGCACTCCAAGAGATATATCGTTTTTATACTGAAATATTGCAAAATGGCAAGCACAATTTTTAATATTAATATTCAATGTCTAGAATATTTTTTTATTAATTTTTACATTGGGGCATAATATAAAACAGTTATATTAACTTTGTGTGATTCTTTACGTGAGGTTATCAACATCTATTTTGATCTTTAAACTTAAAAGTACTGTAGATAGTTCTTAAAAGATTTGCCCTGCCAGTATAGTGTTTGAAGATTAATAATTAACCTGACAATTTAGTATTGAACAGGGACTCTTGAAATGCTTAAGTATGTCAGACCACAGATAATGAAAGCATCTGTTTCTTTTAACCTTGCTCTCAATTTAATGAATTCAGATCTCAATAAATGATCAGCATGTGGATTCATATCTTGAACCAAAGTAATTAGCAGGTTTATGTAACCCAGTAAATATTTTCTACACTTTAAACAACAAAAGCAGAGTGAGTGATTTATTTCTGTAAAATAGAGGGCCAAATATGCAGTTAGATACTGCTTATTTAGTATATGTGACATTTTATATGGTTAGCAATGAGAGGTAAACAATATAGAACATGCTTCTAAATGATATTTCAGTAAGTCTTAAGTATTTTTAACAAATGTTAAGTGGTTTCTGGATGGCAGGTTGATAGTACTTAGGACGACAGTCAATTGGTCGGTCACTATTGTCAACATGGGACAGGTCAACACATAAAAAGGTAAACGTGAGTTTTTTTTTAAATGTATTTTTTACTTTTTCATACTTTACCATCCTCGTGCACTACGATTGGGAAAAGAAACCTGTACCAACCACTGCGGTAGAGGAGCAAGGCACGATGCAAGGGAACACAGTACACTAATTAGGGTTCCTGGTCATGTTACAGACAAAATTACACCAAAAACATTAAGAAAACTCATGTCGATATTTTTATGTGTCGACCTGTCCTGCGTCTACCTTTTCACTGTCTCAACCTTTTTCTTCTGTTGACCTTGTTTATGTCAACCAATAGTGGTCGGCCTATTGACTGTGGACCTTATCCAGGTCAACCCATTGATCCATAACCATGTTAAGTAGCTATTGAACTGTTATTGTTTTACTGTATATAGCCTAAATGTATTTTTGGCTAATTTTGTTTAAATGTTATAGTAACTGTACTTTCATTAAGCTTTAACTAATCTAGACCTCCATTGCCTATTATTAGAATTAGAGTGTCATTAATAAAATTCAAAAATAAGTAATATCCTTTATATCAGTTCAAGATATAGAGAAGAATGCAATCTTATTTGGGTCTGAATTCAATTAGCCGCAGTGCTTGCCGGTGGCTAATAGTTCCACAGTTCCACGCAAGGGGAGTGTATATGCTATGGGGCCCTGAGCTGAGAGGGGCTCACCTTCCCTGTCACAGTTACAAGTGTTATATAAATTTTTTAACCATTGAGTGATACATAAGGGCCCTTACAAACTTTTGCCTTGGGGACTACAATACATCTAGTTATGACACTGGACCTGATCATTTTAATATGGTATACAATGACCTGGAGGGCATTACCATTTTCCCTAATATGAACAGGGGGTACTGTAATGTGACATAGCAGGAACTGGGGACACTGCATGTCATAATGTGAATTAGGGGTACTGTTGCAAATTATGTACTGGCAGCCCTACAATGTGACTTAACATTAACTAAGGCACTACTTTCGTTCAGAAAATGACCCAAGGCAGTATTATGGTGCATAAAATTAACACGTGCTGTAGAGTGGTGTCTCAAGAAGGATTGCGACAGGGGCCCCTTCAAATTGTTGCTATGTGGCACACACAGTTCTGGCTATGACTCTGGTTCCACACTTTCTTACCAGGAGCTATTCCATTACAAGCATGGTAAGCCTGGCAGCTAATGTGCATTAGTCCGAGTGAAGTGCCGGCGCTATGGGTGACGAGCTTGCTGCGGCCACGGTAAAGAGGGTACAAACAAAAATATGTAGTAAATGCAATAGAATATCCCCAGACACTTAACTGGGGAGCTACAAGCCTGCAGTTAGCACCTCAGGTAATTGAATATGGCCCTTAGTATGACAGGGTCAATAATAAAGACAAATTAAAAAATAAAATTAAAAGTGCAAAAATACAGGGTTAAAATACATTCTTTAAAACATATACACAAATAACACCTTAGAACAGGGACAACAGGTTTAAAGATAAGGCAAGGGTAGGAAATGGGGGACAAGGAAGAATGTCTTCAATTCTGTTGTATTGATGAGAGATTGATTGTTATTCCTATAATAAAAGAATACAAGAGTGCATCAGTAAATATTAAGCTATTGTTAAAAAGTTATACAAAAAATACTAAAAAAAATAAAAGCCAAACACTCCATCCTTGCTTTATATTTGTAGCTAATTTCTAGTAACGACCATTCATTAATGAGCTACTAGATGCTTAGTAAAGTAGCCTTTCTCATTGCTAATCAGCCATAAAATGCAATAGCGGATCTTACCAAAATATTACTTAGTGTGAAGGCATTTGGGTTTAACCTTAATGTAATCATGAATTCTCTTGTACTGTACTACTCCTGATGCAAAATTCCCAGATTCGTGATTGCCTGTAAAAATAAAAATAACAATAAAAAGTGAAGCTTGGAGCCAAGTCCAAGACGTTCCTTTCTTCCTGAGAGGCACAAAAACACAGAGGTCTCTATGGGAGTATGGAGGGGGGGAGGGATACACATTTAAATATTTAAATGTGCCTCTTCCTGCTATCACACCATCCATATCCCAAGATTACTCCAGTTACCCCTATGGATTCAAAGAAAAGGATTTACCTGGTAAGTACAAAAATCCTATTTTCTCTTTGGGGACCTTTCTTAGTGAATGCTTAATGTTGTTAGCAAGTATTGTTGGTCACGTAAGAGTAGTAAGCTATACACAGTTTTAGCTGTATGCTGAAATTGGATGACTAATAGTAATGTAAATTTGTATGGGCATTTACTATTTAATTCACTCATTCATTATGGCCATAAAATGACCTCCAATATAAATCTAATAGGTACAGTATTTAGTACTCTTAATGTCCCAGAGAAGCCCCTATGACAGGGGTGGCCAACCAGTCAGAGGCAAAGAGTCCAGAAATATCTATAGTCAAGTTAAAGAGCCAGTATCATGCGCGCGTCAAAGGCACGTGCACAAAAATGGTGCGTGGCCTAGCTAGCACAAGGCCATGCCCAATTTGTGTGCATGCGCCTTCAGTATGATGTTTGTAGGTGCATGACCATGTGTGTTGTCATCCCCCCTCCTTTTTAAGTCATTTAGTCACGCAGGGGGTGAGCACAGCACATTGAAAATAACACATCATTTTACACACAATCTTCCCAATATAAAACTTTTTTTTTACCTTTTAACTTTGTTGTAACTTTCAATTACAAGTAAATCCAAACATTGATAGCAGTTTGAGTGCAGCACATTTGACATTGGGGTATTTCTCAATTGGTACAGTTCTCCAGAACTCAATGGGTCATTCCTTCATTAATGATTTAGGTCTGTCATCATCGACAGTTCAAGAATCTCAATCTGGAAAA
The DNA here is from genome assembly GCF_028390025.1 of Pseudophryne corroboree. NCBI lineage: Eukaryota > Metazoa > Chordata > Amphibia > Anura > Myobatrachidae > Pseudophryne > Pseudophryne corroboree. The sequence continues at coordinate 286,844,918 of NC_086448.1, forward strand.
TTGCTTCATCTGTAACTAGAGGGGCTTTCAAAGGGTCAGCATCAGTATTGAAAGGGTCAACTAGGAATCCAATCTGAGGTCTTTTCAACTGTAAATCATGGAACCTTTCCAGAAAGCCATCTTTAAGTTCTTCAGTCAATGCAGCATACTGTGTTGTGCTACCTTGATGTAATTTTAGTGGTACTTTTGACCATCTTTGTTTTCAATAATTTTTTTAAACTCTGGTTTGTATTCAGGTGAAGTCACTCGCAGTAAATCTCCCACGTGTGTATCTGTAAGACCAGATCGATGTTTTGATTCCAATTGTTTCAGTGTTGAAAAGAAAGACTTCCAAAGGTAAGTTGAGCCAAACAATGATAGCAGTTTGAGTGTAGCACATTTGACATTGGGGTATTTCTCCATTGGTACAGTTCTCCAGAATGGTACAGTTCTCCAGAACTCAATGGTTCAAGAAAGATTTAAGTCTGTCATCCTCAGAAAGTTCAAGCATCACAATCTGAGAAGTTGCTTCATCTGTGACTAGAGGGGCTTTCAAAGTGTCAGCATCGGTATTGAAAGGGTCAACTAGGAATCTAATCTGAAGTCTTTTCAGCTGTAGATCATGGAACCTTTCCAGAAGACCATCTTTAAGTTCTTCGGTCAATGCAGCATACTGTATTGTGCTACTTTTTATGCTAATGGTTGACTGTTCACTTGCCTTTAACAGTGCACGAAATTGTGTTAGTTCCCCCTATGATGTTGCCCATTGAACAATTTGAGTTTGTTGACAAATGCAAATATACTATGCACCATGTCAGGCAGTATCTTGAACTTCCCTTGAAGATCCAGGTTGAGTCTGTCCAGATGCTGCAACATGTCCACTAGAAACTAAAGCCCATTGTGGGTCGGAGAGCTCAAGGTATTGCTTTCCTTTTGTTTCCATGAAAAGCTTCACAGGGTTCAACCATGATAAAACGTTTGCTTTTGAAAGCCACCTCACAGTACAGTGAAGTGGCAGGTCACATGGAAACCCTTGGTCAAGCTCAGCATTGAGATTCCTGAATTGTCTGTGGCTAAGTATAATTTAACATTTTTAGGACCGGATCCATTACGTGAACAAAATTTAGCTTTTCAGACACCGGTTGCTCATGATGAATGATGCAGTGGAACATCCAGAAGTCAGGGAACCATTCGTCAGCCCGGTACAGCCCCACAAGACCATTCACAGATCCAATCATGGATGATGCCCCATCGGTTGCTATTGCTGTAACTGTTGATAAAGGAAAATGTGATTTTGCAAAGACCTCCATCAGTGTTTCTTTGATATCAATTACCCCGGGTCTGGTCTTTTAATGGAATGATATCTAGGAGTTCTTCCTTGATTACACAATCATTGACACAGTGCGTACAAATATTGCCAACTGAGCTTTGTCCTGTACATTACAAGACTCGTCTAGTGCAATACTGAGGTACTCACATTTCTGTAGATCAGAATTTAACTGGGATTCAATAGAAACAATTTCAGATATTCTATGCTCCATTGCATGGCATGAAAGTTGAAGGTCTCAAACCATTTTTTCAGATTTGCATTTTCTGGGCACAAGATGGACACTACATCTGAAAGACACTTTTTTCGCAAAATCACCCTCATTGTAAGGTTTCTTAGCACGGGCAATATTCCAAGCAACTTGATATGAGGCATGTTTAATTGTCTGGGAGTGCTTGGTAAATCTGCGGAACACTTGGGTCTGTGTTTCAATTTGACTCTTTAAACTTTTTTTTGTGCAAATGGAGTTCAGTACCTATTGGAAAATTTTGATCAATGATAGCATGGTGTGTGCTAAAATGATGCTGGAGATTTGAAGACTTGAAAAGTGTCAGTGTAGTCTGGCATATCAGACAGAAGGGTTTGCATTTGCGTTCCATGAAAAAATATACATTTTCCCATTCTGCTAAGAATGTTCTACGTTCATCCTCGTATTTACGTTTATTTTTTTTTAAATTACATTTTTCAAAAGGTTTGGCTTTTGGTATATTAAAAAAATTATATAAAATTATATATATATATATATATATATATATAAAAAATTCCAAGAATAACCACCAGAGGGATTAGACCCAGAGAAACCAGCACACCACTTGAATGCAAAAAAAAGTGTTTTACTGTTCACAAAAGGAACACAAAGTTTTAAAAAAGTAGCAAGCATATGGCACACATGATGATAGCAGCATATAAAGTGAATCAATGAATACTCAACATTCCGACAGCTGTTTCGACTATCTTCTTCATGGGAATGAGTAAAGTGTCATAGTGCTGAACACTGCCCACCGCAGTGTCAATTTTCAAAGTGACATGTGCCTAATGTGCTTAGCTACCAGATGCATTTTATAGTGTGTAGTGTACTTACCTGTGAGCCATCGCACCTGCACCCGGTCACACGTGGACGTAGACAATGTCATACCCACGCGCCACGGCCGTGACGCTGACCGGATGTGACGTCCGGGGAAGGGTTAGTCCGCTGCACATCATGTGTATACACATGATGGAGCTGGACACTGGCCCCCCCGAACGGAGAAAAGCATCTCCGAGGCCGCGTCCATGTGTTTCAGGTCACCCCCGTGCCCCACGTCACGTTCAACGCGTCACACGTGGCGACCCGCAGGAGGCGCCCAATAAGTCCGGACAGACAAGTTCATCTGGAACTGAGTGGGCACCAAACCTGTTTCCGGGGACAGGATAGAGGCGCACAGGCACCAATCATAAACATATAATGTAAATGTAAACATAAAAATGAAACAAACAATAAACAATAAATCACATAATACATACTGGGCAAATGAAGCATATAAATGGCCAGTCATAGACAAATATATTGATTAATGAACTAGTATTGATTTGTGTTTTTGGACTTATTGCTGGCCATGAATGTAACCACTGTGCTTTCATAATGTAATAGATACAGTGGTTTCTATTAATTTTTTGGACGTTACTATTAAGTTGATCAATGGATCTATCACCACTGAGGTGTTTAGAAAACCGACAGATAAAAATTCTCTTCTGTTGGCAACAAGTTTTCATCCGCAACCATTAAAGAAGGGTTTACCTTTTTCGCAACTCTTACGTGTGATGCGAATAACTTCAGATGCCACACTAATACCAGGTGCTTTGGCAGAGATGGGCAAGAAATTTATTGAGAGAGGCTATGACCCGACAGAGATACAAGGAGCTATCACGAGATGTCTACAGATGGAACGGACAGACGTGTTAAAATCCAACATTAAAGGCACCGAGATTGGACGATTAGTCTTTTCCAGCACATATTCTGTTGCCTCTAGTGTCATGAGACGTGCGATCTCCAAACATTGGCACATTCTACAGGCAGATCCGACTATGGGGAAATTCTGTGACAGCTTACCACTATTCAGCTATAAACGCAGTTCAAACCTCAAGGACCAGATTACCTATTCCGACATAGTGCCAATGTCGCAACAAGGTAGCGGTTGGCTACAACTAAAACCAGGAGCACACAAATGTGGCTCCTGTGTGAATTGCATGCACATGCACACAGGCAGCACCTTTGCACATCCAACCAGGGGCGATGTTTTTTGCTTGAAACATCGAATGACATGCGAAACAAAATATGTCGTTTATGTGATCCAATGCCCCTGCAATAAATTATATGTTGGAAAGACTATCAGAATGCTCAAAGAACGCATGGCCCTACATAGGTCATCAATCAAAAAAGCGTTCATCAAAATCGAGAACTCAACTCCACCAGTCGCAAAGCACTTTGTTCATCATGGACATCATATTAAAGATTTATCATTCATGCCCATCGATCACATACCTCCATTAAAGAGGGGTGGCGACCGTCACAAGCTGCTATTACAGCAAGAATGTCGATGGATTCGACGCTTGGATTCCCTTTCGCCAGCGGGGCTTAATGAAGAATTTTCTTTTGTACATTTTTTGTAACTTTTTCATTTTTCATTTTTTATACATGGACACATGTGGGCCTAATATGTGTGCATCTGGATCCATTGCCCTGATTTGATATATTCTTTTTTTATGTGTTTCATTATTATATATTCACTTATATTTGTGTTGTGTACTATGGTTCACATACAGATACTGGCTATTAGGCCTGTTTTTTGGCCTTTCTTTTGGAGCACTGTATCTATTACATTATGAAAGCACAGTGGTTACATTCATGGCCAGCAATAAGTCCAAAAACACAAATCAATACTAGTTCATTAATCAATATATTTGTCTATGACTGGCCATTTATATGCTTCATTTGCCCAGTATGTATTATGTGATTTATTGTTTATTGTTTGTTTCATTTTTATGTTTACATTTACATTATATGTTTATGATTGGTGCCTGTGCGCCTCTATCCTGTCCCCGGAAACAGGTTTGGTGCCCACTCAGTTCCGGATGAACTTGTCTGTCCGGACTTATTGGGCGCCTCCTGCGGGTCGCCACGTGTGACGCGTTGAACGTGACGTGGGGCACGGGGGTGACCTGAAACACATGGACGCGGCCTCGGAGATGCTTTTCTCCGTTCGGGGGGGCCAGTGTCCAGCTCCATCATGTGTATACACATGATGTGCAGCGGACTAACCCTTCCCCGGACGTCACATCCGGTCAGCGTCACGGCCGTGGCGCGTGGGTATGACGTTGTCTACGTCCACGTGTGACCGGGTGCAGGTGCGATGGCTCACAGGTAAGTACACTACACACTATAAAATGCATCTGGTAGCTAAGCACATTAGGCACATGTCACTTTGAAAATTGACACTGCGGTGGGCAGTGTTCAGCACTATGACACTTTACTCATTCCCATGAAGAAGATAGTCGAAACAGCTGTCGGAATGTTGAGTATTCATTGATTCACTTTATATGCTGCTATCATCATGTGTGCCATATGTTTGCTACTTTTTTAAAACTTTGTGTTCCTTTTGTGAACAGTAAAACACTTTTTTTTGCATTCAAGTGGTGTGCTGGTTTCTCTGGGTCTAATCCCTCTGGTGGTTATTCTTGGAATTTTTCATATTACTACACTGACCGAGCACCTGCATTCAATTTAAATGAAAGTGAGAAGCGGCTTCTTATGTGGATTTGTATATATATATATATATATATATATATATATATATGAAAAATTTCATACAGTCATACACTATTAAAAAATGATCAAATCAGCTCACCAGACTATTGTTAAAAATCCACAGTCTTACCTTGCTGCAGTGTCAGGTAAAGGAGTTCCTCAGGACGTCTCAGTATTCTGGCTTCACAGTAGATTATGCTGTTAGCACATGGACACAATTGGTGTGGAGGTAACTGCTTAAGTGAAAGAAAAAGCCAGAGCAATATAGAAAACATAGAAAAAGCCATATTCACATACAATACAATGAAACAAGCCAGATCCACTTAAAATACACTGAAACAAGCCAGGTCCACATAAAATACACTGAAAAAAGCCACTTCCACATACCTGTAAAATACACTGAAAAAGACACTTCCACATAATATAAAATAAAAAAAACACAGTTCTTACCTTGCTGCAAAGTCAAGTAAAGGAGAGTTCTTCAGGATGTCTCAGTATTCTGGCTTCACTGTAGATCACGCTCTTTGGGGGTCATTCCGAGTTGTTCGCTCGCAAGCGGATTTTAGCAGATTTGCTCATGCTAAGCCGCCGCCTACTGGGAGTGAATCTTAGCATCTTAAAATTGCGAACGAAGTATTCGCAATATTGCGATTACATACCTCATAGCAGTTTCTGAGTAGCTCCAGACTTACTCGGCATCTGCGATCATTTCAGTGCTCGTCGTTCCTGGTTTGACGTCACAAACACACCCAGCGTTTGCCCAGACACTCCCCCGTTTCTCCGGCCACTCCTGCGTTTTTTCCGGAAACGGTAGCGTTTTTTCCCACACGCCCATAAAACGGCCTGTTTCCGCCCAGTAACACCCATTTCCTGTCAATCACATTACGATCGCCAGAACGATGAAAATGCCGTGAGTAAAATTCCTAAGTGCATAGCAAATTTACTTGGCGCAGTCGCAGTGCGGACATTGCGCATGCGCATTAAGCGGAAAATCGCTGCGATGCGAAGATTTTTACCGAGCGAACAACTCGGAATGACCCCCTTAGTGTATGGACACAATCGGTGTGGAGGTAACTGCTGAAGTGAAAGAAAAAGCCAGTGCTATATACTGTCGAAAAACATAGAAAAAGCCATATTCACATACAATACAATGAAACAAGCCAGATCCACTTAAAATACACTCAAACAAGCCAGATCCACTTAAAATATAGTGAAACAAGCCAGGTACACAGAAAATACACCAAAAAAACGCCACTTCCACAGAAAATACACTGAAAAAGACACTTCCACACAAAATAGACTGAAAAAAGACAGATCCACAGAAAATATGTTTTAAAAAAACACATACACATAAAATACATTTTGAATACAAAACCACATAAAATAATTGAAAAAGTCAGATTCACATAGTATACGTCAATTTCTCCATGTGTCACTCCAGCCCCCTCTCATGTCAGTCCAGCCCAGGGCCAGATTATTGGTGGGGTAACAGGGGTGGTTGTTCCAAGGCCCTCCACTATGCCCCCCAGACTCCACACTGCTACCCACATACTTGAAAGGTATTCAAAAAAGAACTTTAGATGTATTCACTTCTTCCTAAATGCTGATTATTCAAGAGCTGTGGTAATAAATAAGCAAATAACAATTATCTCCCTGAACAGTAAAACCTTTTGCCCAGTTTCTCTAGTAAAGGCTTTCCTATGAGTATGCTGCTGCCCACCTATTGCTATCTCAGGATGGTGACAGTACAAGCCTCTTAAAGGAAAAAAAACAATCTTTGCATAAAGATTTTTTAATATGCTGGAAAAATATATATAAATATTAATATAAATCAATATAAACTAAAACTAGTTGCAAAAATGTACCAGCAGGCCCCCCCCCCCCCCCCCCCCTCTAACACAGATCACAGGCTCTCCCGTATCCAATCTCCCCAGGCAGGACCCCTGGGCAGGATCCAGGCTGCAGGCTCCAGAGTCCCCAGGCAGGCCCCCCAGGCAGGAACCAGGTTGCAGGCTCCAGTTTCCCCAGGCTACCCCTCCAGGCAGGCTCCAGGCAACCCCCTCCAGCATAGTCTCTGTGGGCTATTAGGCCTAGAGATGAATATAGCAACGGAATACTTACCACGGCATCCACGAGTCCCGTGACCGCGTCTCTCCTCTCCTCATGACAGCAGCTCATTACGCAGTATGACATCATGACATCACATTGAGCTCAAAGCAGAGCGGTGCCGGCGCATCCCAAGCCTCCTGTGAAGGGGGCAGGCTGATATTGGCTGCAAGTGGGAGGCTGGGACCAGTGACAAGTGTGGGAGCGGGAGCAACATCATATGAAGTGGGGAGGGGCTGCATGCGGCTCGAGAGCCGTAAGTTTGCCACCCCTGCCCTAGGACATCTGAGGTTGTTATCTATAATAGTACAGCAAATATAACAATACAAATTTACTAACTACTTATAATTAATATCGCAATAAGTATAAACAGTACATATAATGTTTTTCTCAGTCTATTGTATAATAGAGCTAATAAGCATACAGGGTGCATGCTACCAGTGGTTTAAAATTATTTCTACAAGCATTGCAGTTTTAGTACCTGAGATGGAGTTTTAAACATACTTTCAGAAGTCTGTACACACAGAGGCGGATTGGGCATAGGGCTTACAGGGAAGATTCCCGGTGGGCCGACGCATCTGTGGGGCCTGTTTTCTTTGAGGACATGTGGTCCTTTTTATAGACATAATGAATAAGATGCAAAATACTTTGCATATATGAAAATGACTTTGCCACTTAGCCTGTGATTGCAGATGATCTAGTGTATGCTCTGTCTGCCTGCTTGGCTGACATAAGATTGAGTGAATAGTGATTGGGATACGGTTGGTGTAATAAGCAAGAAAATATATCTTTCTAAAGAATGATATAGTTTCCTAAATTCTGAAGGTATATCGTATACTGTGCTCATAATATTTAATTTTATTTCCCCCTTGATGCTGGACATGCCCACTATCGGGAAAGTCTTGGTGGGAGGGTGCTGCTGCCACGGCCCATGGCTAGACGTTACACCTCTGGTACTGCCCATGTGGGGCCACTAGTACAAATTTTTCCAGGGCCGCTTTTTATTCCCAATCCGCCCCTGTGTACACAGATCTTGTTTTTGTAAAAGAATGGCAAACAGATCTTGAAGATAAGTCCATGAGCAATGGTTTTGTATAGTGGGGACACTAAGTTCCAGTTAGAACAAGATCAGAGAGGACTGCCCATAAGTAGAAAATACAGCATATTACAAAGACAACTTTCCTCCAATAATCCAACTGACCAACCACCCAACTTTTCTGCCCAATAGAAACACTACCCCACACGCCTAAACAACTTTTTCATCAAACCAGCCAACTTTTTCATCAGACCAGCCAACTTCTTTCTAACTTGTTATGTCAAAGAAATAGGACAGTGTCTGTTTTTTCATTTAAAAAAAATAAACGATAAACTAAAAAAAATCTTATATATATAAAGTGTGTGTATGTATATATGTGTGTGTGTGTGTGTGTGTGTGTGTGTGTGTGTGTGTGTGTGTGTGTGTGTGTGTGTGTGTGTGTGTTTATACTCATATACCCCATACCCTGTAGGCTACCACACTTTTCTCTCATTGTGCTCCCAACCCCATATAGAACCATAGTCCATACACCCCACCCCCATATAATTAGTCACAATGTACCCCATTCACTACTCCACCCTCAACCTATACTCCCAAACCCATACAGACCCTGTAGCCATGTACAACCTAATCATGATACCCCATTGCCTACCACCATTTTCTCTCACTTTATTCCAACCCCATTCAGACCCAGACCACATACACCCTACCCCCATATACCCATTCCTCCTCCTGTACCCCATATACTCCACCATCCCATTGTACTCACATCACCTTTCTCTCCCAGGACCCACATACAGTATACTCCATCCTTCCCCATTCCCTCATACACTACAAACTCTACCATCCCTCCTGTGCCTCCAGCCACCATCCTCCCCTGAACCACAATAACCATTCTATCCCTGTACACCCATATACTCCAGCCTAAAATCCCACCCTGTACATCCATATACCCCAATCACCATCACCCCATTCCCCCATATACCCTAGTCCCAATTCACACCTGTATAGCCATACACCCCAGTCATCATCCTCCCCTGTGCAGCCATATACCCCAGCCACCATCCTCCATATACCCCATATGCCATGTTCTCAGGCTGTCCCTTCAGCTGTGGATGTTGCCTCCCCACATGCCAGTACCCAGCTGTGGGACTACACCACACCCCAATACCTCCAGTTCTGTGTCATTGCTGCTTTTGGGAACCTTTGTCCACTCTGCACCTCCCATATCCACTTCATTCAATGCCTGCCCAGCAGCCTTCCCCCACCTACCTTGGCACACTCAGGGCTCCCCTTGGTGGGGATCCCCAGTTGCCATGCCCCCCCCAATCACTAACTGAGGACCGGTCTCCATGACCCCTGCGGGTACTGATTCCAGCTGCACTGTCACCACCTCTACCCATCTGCAGCAACAGGAGCTTCAACCCTCCTCCTGACCTGCTCAACTACTGTCAGTCACAGGGAGGGGTGATCAGAGAGGTGATGAATCGTGATTGAGGAGTGCTTATTATTAGAGGGTGCAGCAGCAGCACTGATCCTTGTTTTGCCCATTTTTTGCTATGTGGGAGCAAATGGCTAATTATCGTTTGCTCCCACACACTGCCTGATTATCATTCCAGCCAGCCAACTAGTTCCCATTGCACCACCGAGCTAAACCCGTGGCGGCATTCCTGCAGCATATAGCTGCCTTCCTACCTCCCACTTTGATTATTTGCTGCTGCTGGGAGGGAGCATGACCACTACACCAGCGTCACACTCCCTGAGCTCTCCACTGCTTGGCCTAACACAGTCCCCGCTCCCGGCTCCCTGGCTTCTAGGCTTCCATGTTGCCAGCTCCCATCTAAAGGTAATGGGTGTGAAGTGACACAGACAGGGAGACATAAAATGAAGGGGTACACACAAACATGGAGCCATAGAATGAATGGGGGGGGGAGATACAGAGAGGCATTGAATAAAGGGGGAGGGGGCAAACAGAGAGGCACAGAATGAAGGGGAGTGGGGGAGATGCACAGAAAGGCAAATAATTTTTTGGGGGAGACAATGTAGATGGAGATAATGGTTTGTCAGAGAGACGACGCATGGAGAGGTGATGGTGTGCTGAGAGATGATGCAGGTGGTAGGTGATGGTGTGCTGTCACGACACAGGGGGAGATGATGGTGTGCTGAGATATGTCACAAGGGGAGGTGATGGTGTGACTGAGAGACAACACAGGTGGAGATGATGATGTGGCTGAGAGATGTAAGGGGGAGATGCTGTGGCTGAGAGATGCAGGGGACAGTATGTGACACAGGTTACACAATTCTGGTTGAACTGCTGTTGTATGATGCTGACCATGTTAATATTCCTACACAAACATGCATGTTTTGGACGATGTGATCTCCTACATAAATACGAGTGAATACCGACTGAAGATGCTGTCTGCCTTAGAGGATACATTTCTTCAGAGGTTCCACATTGTAAGAAACCATTATATAGGTAAAGTGCATGTGGATTTGAAAAGATTGTTCCCAGTGTGACAAGAAATAGGTGGTGTGTCATGTTGGCACGCCCCATTTTCAGTGGCCTTTATTCATTGTATGGCTTATTGATGAGGTAGTTTGCTTTGTATGACAGTCTCAAAAAATGCTCTCAGTACTGTATGGTGGTCATTAGTACACTCTCTGAATTACAGTATTTGGTGGACTCAAAAATGCTCTGTGAATAGTATGGTGGTCTAAAAAACCTTGAAATGCCCTCTGAATTGTATGGCCATCAAGAAATGCTTTCTGAAGTGTATTGCAGTGATTAACATGCTCTCTCTAAGTTTATGGGGTTTAAAAAATGCTCTGGGAATTGTGTGGCAGTCTGAAAAAAGGGTCTCTGAATTGTTTGGTAGTCTTTAGTGTATAGCAGTAATTAGTATTCTCTCTGTACTGTGTGGTAGGCACAAAAATTACATTTGTATTTTATGGCAGTCACAAAAATTCTCTTTGTATAGTGTGATAGTCAGGGATTTCTGGGTGCCAAAACAAAATCATAATTTGGCCTAATTAACTGAAAAAACGTTCTGACTCCCCTGATGTAAATTTGCTTTACTCTCAGCATATTAAGGGTTGAAGGCAATAATTAAAAATATACAGATCGGCGATCAGTCCCATTTCAAGAAGTACACAGAGTGAGATACTTTATGTAAATCTATCAGAGTGCTTATTAGTCCATAGATATCTCTTGGAATAAATGAAAATGTATGTCCTTAGAGGTTTTTCAGCTCATCTATCATCAATGAAATAAAAAAGGGGTGGTAGTTTTTCAATGATCACTTCCACATTACCTCAGAAAGGGAACACAAAAATAACAGAATGACCATAGTGTAGTATTTCCAAAGAATGCCAAGATGTTTATCCAATGGGTATGTGATATTAACCCAAATACATATGGAGTGGTGATAGAATCATACCAGAAACTCACAAAGACAGAGATCAAGATGATCCCATAAAGGTATCTTTTATCCTTTTAACGTATATATAGAGAACTGGTCACCCTTGGGAAACATCATAGGTACCAACGCACCGTACTCACGCAAATTAATGCAGACTCAATCCTATAAAGGTATCTTTGGATATAACACCATGTGAAGTAAAAAAGAACAGGCAAATAACCTTCTAGACAAAATTCTAGGTACTCAAAATACCTTACTCACACAATACAGTGTGTGGTCCATCCTACTGTATAACGGTTTCTTTGTGTACATCCTCGTACATTAGGGGTTGAAGCAAAACCTCCACACGTGGGTATATAATATGTAAGCAGATAATAAGACTAATAAGCACTCTGATTTACGTAAAGTACAGTATCTCATTCTGTACTTCTTGAAATGGGACTGAGCGCCGATCTGTATATTTTGCATTATTACTTTAAATTTTGGGCTTTGGTGGTCCTTTTTTACAGGTTTCTGCAAAGATTCTATTGTGTTTGCACCTTGGGACATTTCACATTTTTATAATGTAATATTAAGGGTTGATGTCATGTTGCAGACTATGAAGAGGAGCCAATAGGAGCAGAGCTGTGCTGGTGTCTCGCCTGTAGTTTTTTCTGGATCCGCCACTGGATATCTCTTCATCAATATATACATCATTAGTTCTTACTATACTTTGTATTTATTATATTATTCATAGCTTAAATCCCTGACATGTAGAGTGGTATAGGAGATGAGTGATATGATAGGAACTTGATGATGTTGTTTTAGTTGTCCATGTGAATGGGAGAAACCCAGTAAACAGGGAATTGTCATCCATCTATTGTTTGGGGGTGTGTGTGTGTCCCTTTTGACAAAGCAAGTTAGTCGGATAAAAGTATGTACACTTTTACCTTATAGTGTGGGGGAGAATAACTTGCATAGGAAATGTGAGTGTGTGTCTTTAAGCTTGTATACGCTTATGGTCTAAACTACTAAGCTTAACCCACTGGAAAGGAAGAGATAGAGGCAGAAGCTTTGTAGCAGGTGACCAAATAGATGGTAGAGGCCAAATAGATGGTGGTATCCCCTTACCACCCGGTGCATGAACAGTAGCACAGCTGAGGGGGCAATGGAAGTAGTAATGTGCCAGTAATCCTTCCAATTCAAAACTTTATCCCAGTTTTCTTTGGCCTCATCCTCCCTTGAGTTTCTTGAGCTTCATTCTCCCACTGTTATGCAGCTCCAGCCATGTCAGTCCCCTTCAGGCTCTTTAAACTCTTCTGCCTCTCCATCCAGCCCCCTCCTGTCTGTCCAGCCAATGCAACAGTGTCTCTCCAGCCAGCCCCGCAGTTTCTCTTAAGTTAGCCCACTTCTGTCTCTCGAGTCCCCCCACACACACACACCTGTGTGTCTCTAAAGCTCTAGACAGCCCCCTTTTGTCTCTACAACTCCAGGCCCACATCCATCCCACAGACACTTACCTTCTTCAGTGTCTTCAAGGCGGCTTCCCCTCTTCACACAACATGTTCTCTATTTTTCAGCTGTGCAGCATGTCATCATGATGTTAATAAAGAAAAACTTTATTGAACCACATGTGCCCGAACCGCATAGATAGATCCATCTAGAACTGGTGCCAGCACTGCTGTAGAGATCAGCCGGGTGCAGACAGCGATTATAGATGGCTTTATCTGTGCACCTTGTGCCCCTCCTGCTGGCGCTGGAGGCTAAAGCATCCATTGCCTCACAGAGTTCCGCCATTGGAGGGAGGGGAGAGGTTTATATTTTGCCATTCCCCTAAATGTGACAAAGTTAAACCTGGATACATAAGACAGGATGTAATAGCGTCCGAGATTGCCGGAGATGCAGGATGCCAGCCGAACTCTGATGATTTTTTAAAGTGGCAGTCATTTACAAGGCATGGTTTTGCCTTTGTTAATGACTGCCACTTTTAAAAAATGTCTGAGTTTGGACGGCATACCCTACCTCTGGCAAACTCGGACGCTATTACATCCCACCTATAGTATCTCTTGCAGATGTTTGACCCTTTGTAAAACTATGCATTGATGATGGAGGCCTGTTGAGACAGATGTAATATTTTGGACAAACTGTTTGTCAAGTACATCCAAGTTTACATGAGCCCCAAATTATGTAATAATCCTTTCTCTCAATTATCATGAAATAACTCTACTAGTCATCAGTGGGTGCTCCACAGCTGGGACTGCAGCGAAGTCCAAAATTCAAATAGGGGAGCCACACCAACGGCCATTGACTTCCTACAATGTATGAAAGAAGAGACCCAAGAAGAATCTGTGGAGTGTCTAATCTGGGTTAAAAAGCTCAGAACTGCACTCCCAGAATTCTTTGCGCCGACATGTGTACATTGACACAATTAACCCAGGTATGCTCATTGTCTATGCACTGGCTTGTTGTACAATATATTTGTACATGCTCAGTATTACAATTGGGCAAGCATGTTTTTTTTTGGTCAGCAGTATGCCTCTTAGTCAAGCTGGCAATAGTAGTTTGCCTCTTTAGTTTGCCCACTACCTCTTGTACACATGTCTGTGGTTCAGATGACAGTTGGTACAATGACATTTTGTAGACCAATAATTAGGTTTTGTTAACGTCCTGGTACACTCGAGGAATTGATTTTCGGGTAAAATGCAACAGAGATGGAATTTTGTACCAGGTCACAGGACCTAAATTAATGTCAGATATTGGATACAGATCTTATACTACCATAACCATGATGGCATCAGTGATCCACTGTGTGTCTGTGTGAGAGCTGTCATACTTCCTTTCTCTTGCAAAGGATTGTTTTACAGTCAATTGTTTTTTAAAAATAGTCTTCTTGGTCCCCCCTGGAATGAAGATCCATCCTAAGCAGAAAGATTCTTCAAAGTAATCCTGGAGAAGGGAGGAGTCGCCTAGCCTTAACAAACTGGATGCAGGACTACTTAGTTTACGGAGGATATTGAGGATGAAGGTGTTGGTGGTGGAGATTGCAGGTGCTGGTGAATGTCCCTACCTCTGCTTACAGTGGTTTACAAATGCTACAGATGGCTTTGAAATTGTTTTCAGGATTTGGGCAAAAATTATTCTGCACATAAGAGGTGGATTTGTTGGTCCTGTGCCCAGGCATGACAATGGCCTTCTTATCATGGCCAAGAGCTGCTTCCACTGGTGCCTGACAAACAAAAACAACATCCTCATTCTCAACATAATCATTAGTGCCAGCATCAGCTACACAAATATTCCCCTTGGTCTCTTGCATTTCCCTGGTTGCATCCTCATTTTCTATGTCATCAGCTATTCTTCTGTTGCTCATTCACACATTTGCAGATGGAACAGAAATGGTGGAAGGCGGTTTCCCTGAGACTACAGTATCTAAAAGGCCATACTCTCACATAGCACTTGAGGGCACACTTAGATTTTCCACAGGGATTTGTGACATTTCTATTTCTGAATGCACAGTGTGTTCTATTGCCTTAGTGGTTTTACATTTGTTTTACACCTCTTCTAGACTCTTGAGTGAAAAGGTCTTGTTTCATGAGGAGAGGCAGAAGAAGATGCCTTACTGACAGTTGCAACCACCACTCATAACTAAAGCCCAGGGCCTGAATCTTTCCTTGACACTGTGTGTGGTGAATGGCATGTTGGCAAATTTATGTTTTTCTGCACCAAACTTTCTTTTTATCAGAGGTGATTTTTTCTTTACTACTATATATTGCTTTTATTGATTTTAGATGTCCTTATTTAAACCCTCTATGCCCTACAGCATCTGCTTTAGATGGTGTTTAAGGACTAGTATCATCATTATGACTGGTCCAGCAGCTACAGCACTAGTATTTGCATGTTGCTCCTGCTCTTCTCTCGACTGATCGTCATGATCCATATTAAAGAACAAGTGCAAGTTGTACAAAACCAACTAGAGTTAGTAGTAGTAGTAGTAGTAGTTATTTAATTAAACTTTTATTTGAAAATCAGCACTCACTGCAGAGTCACAGTACTTGTATGTTATGGATACACAGTGGTGTATGGCCTGTGGAGTCACAATAGTGTTATGTTATCGATACACAGTGGAGTACAGACAAAATAAAAAAATAGTTTCACTTTATTAATTTTTTTTAAAACTTTGTTCACAAATGAGACCACAAAGTCACACCCCTTATGTGAATGCAGTGGAAAACGGCCTGTGGCGTCACAGTACTTGTACATTATAGATACACAGTGAGGTTTGGCCTATAGAGTCAGAGTTCTTGTACATTATGGACACACAGTGGGGTATCGCCTGTGGAGTCATAGTACTTGTACAGTATGTTATTGATATGCACTGCAGTGTGGTACAGCACATAAAAAAACTATTGTTAAGGTTTTTTAAACTGTGTTTACAAATGACAATGTTGAGTCACTCGCTTATGTGAATGCAGTGGTGTACACCTCCAGAGTTACAGTACCTGTAAATTATGGATACACAGTGGGGTATAGCCTGCATGGTCACAGTACTTGTATGTTATGAATACACAGTGGGGTATGGCCTGCATTGCCACAGTACTTTTATGTTTTTGATTAACAGTTTTTAATTTTTTTAACTTTTCTTGACTAACGGTATTTTTTTACATGTTTTAAAAACTTTTTACACTTTGTTTAACTTTTTTACACTGGAGCGGATGGGCACTAGACAGGTGCATCATCAGCACTGGAGCGGAGGGCATTGGACATGAGCATCGGTAACACTGGAGCAGATGGCCACTGGACAGGAATGTCAGCAACACTGGAGCAGATGGACACTGGACAGATGCATTGGCAGCATTGGAGTGGATGGACACTGGACAGGTGCATTGGCAGCACTGGAGTGGATGGACACTGGGTACTCACTTCTGAATGGACACAGCACAAAGCAGCCACTTGAACCAGCAGAGTACAGCACAATCTGCCTTGTACACAGTACAATGTCACAAAGCAAGCACGCACAGCACTGCCCTGCATTGTACTCTCTCACCACTCCCACTTCCCCTCGGTGGCCACAGTTATTGGCATCCCATGTGGAGCTGGCGGTGAGCACCACCATCTTAGACCTTATCATATATCCGCAAAAGTGCCAATGGAATAAGGCAGTAAGCTGCATCCAAGGGGTGTAAAGATCCTTTAAAAGTACTTCCTGATTGTCGGTGCTTTGTTGTCTGTAGACCTGCAGAGACCTCTGCTGAGAATCACTCTGGCTAGCATTCTGCAAACTGATTCTAGTGCAGTAACCCTGACATAGCTGGTACTGCTCAGTATCCTAGCAATCGTGACATAGCTGGTAATGCTCAGCATTCCAGCACCATAGTAAAAACAGTTGCTGCTTCTCTCTTTGTTCATCTAGCCTGCATGAAGAAAAGTTATATTATACCTAATTTCAGACCAGTCTTCCACGCTCCACTCACATGGCAACTCCTAGACAGAACCCACACACTAACCCAAGCATGACAAACAGCTACTTATTTTAGTCTGGAGTCTGGACACAGCTACTTGAATCAGCAGAGTACAGCGCAGCATACAGTAGCATGTCTTGCACACTCAACAGCCACTTGTATTAGTCTGTAGTCTGAACACAACCACTTGCATCAGTAGAGCACAGCACAGCATACAGCAGAGTGCTGAGACAAGGTGAAATGGTGCAGAGTTGCCACAACGGGCCTCTTAAATAGAATCCAAAACCTGTAGAGTCCGACTCCGGGATAATGACATTTTGCCCTAATCTGGAATCTGAGTTTAGCAGGAACCCAGAAGTTTGGAGCTAATCTCTACTTTATACTGACCCTACATTGAAAGAGAACTTTATCTGATTGTAACTTCATTTCCTTCCTCCACCTACACAACTCTGAGATATCTCAAGGACTTAGAGAAAACCCACTTCTTTGGAATACCCATAGGTTATGGCACATAGTAACATAGTAATTGAGGTTGAATAGAGGCAAATTGCCCATCGTGTTCAACCTGTATTAAGTTGTGATGATTCTAACACACCCACTGAAGTAATGTTTTATGACTTGTTAACTAATATAACTCATATTACCCCGGATTAATCACGTTAATATTTTAAATATTATAACCTTGGATATCATTTAATTTTCATTCAGAAATGTATCCATTCCTTTTTTAAATCCATTTACATAGTCCGCCATTACCACCTTCCCTGGCCGGGAATTCCAAATCCTTATTGCCCTAACAGTGAAGAACCCTTTCCTCCGTTGCGTTCGGAACTTTCTCTCCTCCAGCCGCAGCGAGTGCCCACGTGTCCTAAACTGTGTTCTTTTAATAAATAATTCCTCTGATAACTCTTTGTGATGTCCCTTTACATATTTGAAGATATTAATAATTTCTCCTCTTAGGCACCTCTTTTCTAGCGTATACATATTCAACCTAGTAAGCCTTTCCTCGTAATCCAGTCCCTCTAGGCCTTTAATCAATTTAGTAGCTCACCTTTGAATCCTTTCGAGTTCACCGATATCTTTTCTATACAGTGGTGCCCAAAACTGAACACAATGGGGGTAATTCAGAGTTGATCGCAGCAACAACTTTGTTAGCAGTTGGGCAAAACCATGTGCACTGCAGGTGGGGCAGATATTACATGTGCAGAGAGAGTTAGATTTGGGTGGGTTATATTGTTTCTGTGCAGAGTAAATACTGGCTGCTTTATTTTTACACTGCAATTTAGATATCGGTTTGAACACACCCCACCCTAATCTAACTCTCTCTGCACATGTTATATCTGCCCCCCCTGCAGTGCACATGGTTTTGCCCAACTGCTAACAAAGTTGCTGCTCTGATCAAGTCTGAATTACCTCTAATATTTCAGGTGCGGACGTACCAATGCTTTATACAGTGGCAGGATTACATCCAAGTCCCTTGTTTCAATTCCCCATTTTATGGACGCTAGCACCTTACTTGCCTTCTTTACTGCACTTTGACATTGTGTATGGTTATTAGGCCTATTATCAATGAGTACCCCCAAATCTTTTTCCAATTCTGTTTCCCCTAGACGTTCCCTATTTAATATGTAGGCTGCGAGTTTGTTTTAGTCCCGAAATGCATAACCTTGCATTTGTCTGTATTGAACCTCATTTTCCATCTAGACGTCCAGAATTCAAGTTTAGATAAATCATTCTGCAAGGACTCCACATCTAATTCCGAGTTAATTACCTTACACAGTTTAGTATCATCTGCAAAAATTAACACTGTGCTTTCCAGGCCTATTTCTAGGTCATTGATAAATATATTGAAAAGTAGTGGCCCGAGAACAGACCCTTGTGGTATTCCGCTGACTACAGGGAACCAGGTTGAGGACTTCCCATTGACCACTACTCGCTGTACCCTGCTATCCAGCCAATTACTTATCCATGTGCAAATAGTTTTTCCTAGGCCAAGCTCCATTAATTTGATGATCAGTCTCCTGTGAGGCACTGTATCGAAGGCTTTTGCAAAATCTAGGTAGACCAATTCACTTCTTTTCCTTGATCAAGATTATTGCTCACTTCCTCGTAGAAGCTAAGTTACTTTGACATGAACTGTCCATCACAAACCCATGCTGGTTCTTGCTAATAATCATAGCGGTCTGTAGATACTCCTGTATGCTGTCCCTTAGAATTCCTTCCAATATTTCCCCCACTATAGACGTCAAACTAACCGGTCTGTAGTTACCTGGATGATTTTTGGATCCCTTTTTAAATAATGGCACTACCTCAGCTATACGCCAATCCTTCGGTACCATGCCTGATCTAATTGAACTATTGAAAATCAAGTATAGGGGTCATGCTAGTTCTGAACTAAGCTTCATAAGAACCCTCAGGTGAAGTCCATCAGGACCAGGTGATTTATTAATCTTAATTTTGCTTAGTCTCTCCCAGACTACTTCTTTACTTAAACAAGTATCTAACCATGAATCATTACGGTCACAATTGTTATGCTCTACTCCCACTATCAGTTCTTCTCTGGTGAATACTGATGAAAAAAAATTGTTCAATATTTCTGCTTTTATTTCGTCATCATTAATCAATTCCCCAAATTCATCTTTTAATGGACCTATATTCTCCTTTTTTAACCTTTTACCATTTATGTATTTAAAAAACTGTTTAGGATTGGTTTTTCTCTCTATCGCGATTTGCTTTTCATTTTCCATTTTAGCTGCTCTTGTTGCTTTTTTGCAATTTTTTTTATTACATTCTTTGTAATACTTGAAAAACTCCACCTTTCCATTAGATTTAAATGCTTTGAAAGAACGCTTTTTTTAATCCATTTCTGCTTTAACCTTCTTGTTAAGCCACATCGGTTTGAGTTTAGTACTCCTGCGTTTACTGCCCATGGGAATAAATTTATAGAATATTGCTATCCACAACCCTTTTAAAACATCCCACATTTCCGAAGTGTTCTTGTTATGAAACAAAACTTCCCACTCAATATCATTAAGTGCACATCTTAGCATACTGAAATTAACCTTCCTAAAGTTAAAAGTTTTGGTTGAACCCCTGTAGCTATGTTTCCTGAAACTGATGTTGAATGTGATCATATAGTGGTCACTGTTATCCAAAGTCTCCCCAACTTTAGTGTTTGATATAATGTCCACATTATTAGTAATTACTAGATCCAGAGTACTTTTACCCCTTGTTGGGTCCTCGACTAATTGAGACAAGTAGTGATCCTTTAACATATTTAAGAACCTGTTGCCCCTCGCTTTAACACATGAATCGTTACTCCAGTTTATATCTGGATAATGAAAATCCCCAATCACAAGGATGTCCCCCAATCCCGCAGCTGTTTCGATTTGTTGCAAGAGTTGTTTTACCTCATGTATGCTAATATTTGGCTGTTTGTAGCACGTGCCTATGACTAGTTTTTTTGCATCAATACCCCCACTTGAGATTTCAACCCATAGTGACTCCACATTGTCGCCAGTCTCCTCATAAATAACCTCATTTAAGTACGATTTAAGTGATGGTTTAACATAAAGACATACACCTCCTCCTCTTTTTCTTGTCCTGTCCCTCCTAAAAAGAGAATACCCCTCCAAGTTTGCAACCCAGTCATGAGAGTCGTCCCACCATGTTTCCGTAATACCTATAATGTCATACTCAGCCTTTGATGCTAACAATTCAAATTCCCCCATTTTACCTGCTTGACTTCTTGTGTTTGCAAGCATACAGTTTAGCGGTTCTTTTATTTGTTTGTTTTTTTAAAGATATCCTATCCTGGTTTAC
Source organism: Pseudophryne corroboree (assembly GCF_028390025.1). Classification (NCBI taxonomy): domain Eukaryota; kingdom Metazoa; phylum Chordata; class Amphibia; order Anura; family Myobatrachidae; genus Pseudophryne; species Pseudophryne corroboree. The sequence goes on from NC_086448.1 coordinate 286,865,826, forward strand.
TAGTGCATCCCTAGAATTACTGATACTGACTGTCCTTCTCGCTCCCTCTCCACCCCCACTGTACTTAATATTGCCCACCTTACTCTTCTCTTTGATCAACCCAATGTTTCCGTCTAAATTCACCGCCCTGAAATAAGTATTTTCCCTTATGCTCTGTACATAGTTTTCTATATGCTGTAATGATGACATATAATTTTTATTAGTTAATGCTTTGGCAATACCTTTCTTAATACCCTTATTAGAACCCATGTAAATACCCTTGCCGGCTGCACTTTCCCTCCCCGCTTCTCCCCCCCAATTCATCTCTCTACCACCATCCCTACTATTCTCACTGAATGACCCATAGTTTCTAGCTAAACTCTCCCCCCAGGCTCCTAGTTTAAAAGCCCCTCCATCCTACTAACCATCCTTCCCCCAAGCACCGCAGCCCCATCCTCATTCAGGTGCAATCCATCCGAGAAAAAAGATGGTGCCTGACTGAGAAGTCCGCGGAGTGTTCCAAGAACACGAACCCCTCTTTCCTACACCAGTCTCTAAGATACACATTTATCTCCCTAATCTCCCTCTGTGTCACTGGGCTAGTGCGTGGCACTGGTAATATTTCGGAGAATTTTACCTTAGATGTCCTTTTTTTTTAGTTTCTGGCCTAAGTCCCTATAATCTTTCTTAAGGACATCCCACCTACCACTAACTTTGAAGTTGGTGCCAACTTGCACCAGGATCGCCGGGTCTTTCCCAGCCCCTCCCAACAACCTATCTACCCGGTCCGCGATGTGCAGTACCCGAGCACCCGGGAGACAACAGACCATACGGCGATCATGATCCCAGTAGCAGATTGTCCTATCTGCCTTCCTGATGATAGAGTCCCCTACCACAACTATCTGACTGGGCGCCTCTCTTGCTTTCATCCCATATTATGTTATAAAGCTGGTCTAAACGCACACAAGACCTTTTTATTCCATTGGTATGAATTCCAGAGTTCCCACATGGATGTGTTGATAATCCTTTTCTACCTTTCCTAATGTGGTTGACACTGGGTATAGGCTCCATTGGTTGTTTAGTTAATAGGTCCCTTAGGAGGGACCTATTAACTAATATGATTTCCTGGCCCCCTATCCCTTTGGGGCTTAGTAATATGTAGCTCAGGCTATTTGGTACTTGTCTGATCAAGACTGGTTTCATTTTTCAGACTCACTGCTGTCACTGCCAACACTGGCAACATATGCAATTTCTCATCATTGTACTTTCTTATATGATGTAAGACTATAGCACATTGCAGACAGGCATGTCTCAATGGCTGCATAGTTTCCTTGATTTAAAAGCTTCTATTTAAAAACCTATTTAACTCTTGTCGTATTATACCTGTTAGCTCATACCAAGTTTTTTGTTTAAATATCTATCACAGAACATATATTAGTCTTCATTGTATTTGTTTAATTGGCTCCTCTCACTCTCATAAATATCCTTGTTGTCAGGAAGACAATGCTGAACTATATGTTTGTGTCGTGCGCTTATGTTAGAGCCTTCTGGCTTCAGGTCAAAAAAATTTGCTCTGGATCACCTAGTTAACTTCTTAACGTTTGATTCAGCCTTGGCCATGTTGGGAATATTGCCACAGGGCCAAAAAATAACTGGCGGTTGTCACAAACTATTACTATTACAGTACTGCAGGTATGATTTCAACCAGGGTTAGACTTACTATAGGCTTCTTTTGCCAAGGAGTCCAGAATTTCTAAATTCTTTACAGTTTGGGAGTGCTGTATATTTATTCTTGCCATACAAACACTGCTGTTGCTTACCCTGTTGCATTGTATACATGACTAAGCTTCAAAATAAAATAAAAAATGTTGTTGTTTCTTTTTTAAATTAGCCACTTAACTGACAACTTTTCCCATCAAAGCCATTAATAAAACGGTTTATTGTTGTTTAATATAGTTTTAAAAATATATTTAATTTTTTTTTAAATATTATATCTGCAGAACGGATCTCCTCGACAATAACTGGAGGACACAGTGGTGCGGCGTGGTCGCATGTGATCTGACCATGCCAGTTAAGTGGTTACTAAACATATAAAGTATATCATTAGCATTTGTCATATATTATAATTTATATATCATATATTGTTATAAAGGATTACTAAATGATTTATAGTTGATGAATAATTTAAATGATGTAATTCTTCTATGTTTCAGAGATTTTTTTTTCCATATGACATTTTATCATTACAATTTGTCATAAAGAGATAGGTAGGAGGATTTTATTATTTAACATTTTTTACGTCTTCCCACATCAGACTTATTTAAGTTGTTTAGTGTATTTCTGACAGTTTCTGCTGATAAAAGACATTTTCTATGTTACTACCTCTCATATGGTTTTACAAACAATACATCTTAAAAACATACAATTTTTGTCTTTATGTGGATGATTTGCTGTAGTTTTGAAAATCTAAAACAATAATTTATGCTGTTTATGATGAAATCAGCATATAAGATTTAAGAACTAAATGTAGCTCATTTACACAATATATTTTATCATTATATTGTGATTATTTTAAGTTTAAAAAGTGAAAATGCAGAAAAGACTAATGTAGAGGTAAACATTCAAAGAGTGACACAAATGTGTTACAGGAGGGGTTCTCGTTTGACTCATTTTCAAGTTGGAGTTATTGAAGAAGGGTTCAAGTGATAACATCTGGGTACCAATATTTTTTCTAGGCAAAATACTACATACAGTAAGTGATTTGAATTGGTAATACAGTCTAGGACTACCAGATGAAACAGATCTGGGATAAACAGTAGTACAAATGTGGTGTTTACAGTTAGCTAACCGGAAACTGTCATTTAGGACATAAAAATGTGAGGGTAAGTCAATAAGTCCTTAAAAGTTATGCATTACTACATTACTCCGCCTCCCCTAATGCAATTAGTGATATCGACACTCAAATTATTTAGTGATAACAGGTATTGTGTGTATTCCCAATTGTAGTTGTACAGTTCCGACGCTTGATGGAACATAGTTGTAATTTAAGAAAAAAAAACTGTGGGAGACTATCCTGCAAAAGTGTTACTCAGTTCTTTAGATATAAGATCTGAAGGGCCAGATGCTGCAAAATACCCCCTTTCATATTTGTTCTAATAATTTACTAAGTATTGCCTTTCTAGAGACATGTTGATATATGTAGTGTGTGTGTGTGTGTGTGTGTGTGTGTGTGTGTGTCTCTCTCTCTCTCTCTCTCAATCTCTCTCTCTGTATGTATATATATATATATAGTATATATTGTCGAAGTCAAAAATATTACATAAAAAGAACATGCAAACTACACACATTATGAGTCGCTATACTTGCAAATACGCGCAGCGAGCACAGCAATATATGGTAACACACGCATTTACACGGACATGCCACAGAGATGGATTCAACACTTATTTCATGCATTACATAATTATAATAATATTGAGCGCCAGACATCATGATGATTTAAAATTATAGAATGAAGTAATGTCATGTATGTGTATTATTTGAACGAAGCAAGATAGACCGGTCATATTTACTATTAAAGCAACCAGATTAATGTGTAGATTAATTTGATACTTGTTATAAAGTTGTAGGACATTGCAACAAATAATTAGGATTAAATGTATAAAAGCTAAAATCACTTTTATTAGAACAATAGATATTCCAAACAGGTAGTGGACAGGAAGCTCAGGCCAGCCCCTTTGGACGTCCCCAAGGCTGAACCTGATTAGCATATACAAAGAGACTAGTGACTCATCATGAATGAGTAAGTTCCCTCCCCCAAAAACTAGATAACACATTGCTGATCACACAGGAGCTCAGTTCCTGTTTTGGTCTCAGCGTAAGATGGAGTCCCAGCATGATTTTACAGAGAGAGAGAGAGACATAAGCATTGAGGTAATGGTATTGTATTGCTGGCCTGTAACTGTATGTAACTGTAACTGTATGTAACGTAACTGTATGTTTTAACTGCTTACTGTGTGAGTTGTAACCATGTAATTATGTGTATACTGTACATTGTAATATATTGAATCCATATCCTTATTAATAACAAATATATACATCAATGAGCTTTGGAATTCAGATAATGTGTGGGTGTATTGTTTTCTCTTATGGGATGCAGTGTTTTGCGATGTACAGCGCACTTTTATCGTATATGGTAATAAGATGCGCCTGGCATCTGCAATATATATTAGGGCGGGCATTTTAAATATTTGTGAGAAAGCAATTTGGCATTCACAGATGAGGGCTCTTACGGGATATCAGGGTCTTAATGATGCACTGTACATTACAAACGCAGCTGTAATCAACCGGCTCCGATGGACGCATCGTGACACTGATGAAAATAACATCCACGTGTATTGTTGTGTTATCAGTAAGCCAATTATATGAAATTTCAAGGGACAATGCATTTCTCATAATATTTAAGATGCTAAAATGTATTTTTATTGTTGCAAAACAACAAAGTTCAAATAAGTCGTGTTGTGTTTGATTCATATTGGATTGTTTATCTGTTAGGTAGGTTTAAGAGTACATTTAAAAGTTGCTGCATAGCCTTGATATAGTTTTTTTTAAAACTCAGGCCTAAAATAACTTCTTGTGCTTGTATAATGTGTGATTTCTTTGTGACAAAGGAAGCCGCATGGTCTGTCCTCCATTTTGGACTAACCACATGGCCTGTCCACCATTTTGTGTAAACCTCATGAATGTGGAAGGGGGAGGAGCAGTGGCCATTTTAGGAAGGTCATTCTCTAAATAGCTGATTTTCACTCTGCTCAGAACAATCAGTTTCCTTGGTCACATCAAACACAATTTATGAGTTACCAATGCATTTATTTAACCCATGCCATAGTCAATTACAAATAGTTTCAATTGGGCCTAGTGAGAGTAAATGGTAAGATAAATGTATGGCTTGGGGTAAAAAAAAAATGCACACAGATTGAAAAAGGAAAGAAAGGTTTTTTTTTTTCTCTTTTTCCTTCCAAGACTTGTAGAATCTGCTTGCTATAAGATAGGCATTGAAATGCTAATTAACTGGTTAAACTTCTTTTTCTTAGCAGGCAAAAGCACATAGCTTTGATATGCAGATAGGAGGTAAGGTGTCTCATAGGAGACCAGTGAATGATACATATATATAATATTATTATAATTATGTGTATATTTATATCAGTGTATGTTTTGCAAGATAGCTATCCAATCTGAATCATATCATTTAAAATATTGATTATTGCTAGAGTCATTATAGATCTGTGTGAAATAGGATACATTTGTTGCTATATAGGTAAATTTGTAATAACAGTATTTTAAGGAAGTAAGTGTAAAGACACAAATGCAGGTCTGCATAAAAGTTTATACAGAACAAGTTGTGTCTAGTGGGCAATAGTAATTAGTATTGTTCACATTTATAGAGCTGGGTGATTTGTTTTATTGCGGACGCAGGGTTTTGTACACGTGTCTCGGACAAAGTACATTACTGCGCACGCAGCATAAGAGACACGCGCGGTCGCGTGTGTACGCAAAGTGCATAAGAATGCGGGCGCTAAGCACAAATTATACAATAGTGTCGTCTAGTTCAAAGGTGGGATAGTAGACATTTAATACAATAGCACAAAACTACCAGGTTTCTAAAGCAGATTAGTATAAAACTTTTGTTTAAACTGTATTGCCTACAAAGCTGCCTATCTGAATGAATTGAAATTTTCTGTACAGAGAAAACCAAAGTGTATTTGAGTGAGCGAACGTAGGAGTGAGTGGATATTGAACCCAGGGAATTCGGGATCCTGTAGTGTGGTACATCAAGTAAGTGGAGGCTTGGTAGCGTGAGGCGGCTGACTCATGTTAATATAGATTGAAATACGCAAATCGTGAGGAGATTTGCAGAGGAGCACTGTGCATTGTGTAGTATTGAAGTAAAAAGGTTTTTTGTTACGCTCCAAGCTGAGGGTTACAGTTTGTACATTGAGCCGTGGTTGTACGGCAGATAGATAATAAGTACCTATACGTTGTGCGATTGGACCGCACATTTGTGGGTGCGATAGATAGCGCAACTTGATACCCTTTTTACGAGCTTTTGCGTAAAATTGCGGTATCATTAGCGCTGTATAAGGCATACGCAAGCGTGATTTGTGCATAACAAGTGTATAGGGAGTTTTCGCTGGTCTCTCTCAGGAAAATCTCCAGCGGCGGATATTTACTGGAAAAGGTAGGTCACTCCTAACACTTCCAGTAAATAGAAACTGATAGGGCCTCACTGGGTACGCGGTGTTCACTATTGGAGTGAGTCGTGGTACTCAGTGGAGAAGGAGTGAGTGAAAGCGCTAGGTGTCTTTCACCGTCTGTCTGTGGTGTGCATTGGGGATTGCGTTTATTGGCAAAAAGTCCACGATGGGATCCAATTGCACAAGCAGTGGGCGTTTGGTAGCTAGGGTTCAGGCTGAAGAAGAGTTGGGACAGAGAAGGTCAGACTGGGGACCGAGAAGGTCATAATTGCGACCGAGAGGGTCAGCAAGGTTTATTATGTGTGAAAAGTATGGTTCACACACAGAGGCTTTTTGCAATGAATGGTTACGTATGACTGACAAAGATAGGGTACCATTCCCTAGGGTGGGCAGCTTTGAACCAGAGGTATTGCAGAACTTAAGGATAAGAATATGTCTGATAAAATCCTAAAAACAAAGGGTCAGACATACAAATTGTTTAAACCTGTGGCAGCAAGAGGGGTTGGTGAGTTTGATCCTAAGGTATTGCAGGTGGTATGTCTATCCAAAGTCATATAAGACAAGAATGGAAATATAAGAACTGTTTGAACTTGTAGCAACAATAAACAAGTAGGAAGAAAAAAAGAGAATGCAAGTACACCGCTATGTGTAGATGTGGAAGCAGTTACGGCCAGCATACAAACTATAGAAAATATGAAAAATATGAAAAATATGACTGTAACCTATATATGTACTAACGAATGTTGAAGTTTTATTTAGGAGGAGAAGGTGACCTGATTGTTTTCTGCCATTTCTCATGCACCCAGAGGAGTATCCAACCGGTAAAAGAAGAGCAGTAGCCTGTGGGGGAAGTGGCTGAGACCAGTGGAACAGGTAAGTATGGTATCATTCGTGTACATATATAGTAAACCCCCCCCCCCAAAAAAAAAAAATCAAGAAAGTAACGTCAGAAATGGAGAAAAACCTGTCCGCACATTAGTATTTGCCAGTAGGAAAGCGGACAGAGACAAGGTAACCCCAGGGTATTTCTTTCAGTTACCATATAAGAAGTATTCATTCCTAGTAATGCCCCTAGTCAAGATGAGCTCGGAAATGTTTGTTGGACCATGTACAGACCCTTAATATGGGATAAGAAGGATTGAATGAATACTTTGCATGACCTAGAAGCTTGTTAAACTTTTTGTTTTTGTCTCTTGCAGTAATAGAAAACTCTCCATCTGGATAAGATCACTGGTAAACACGAATTCGGCAAATGGGAGGTGGCTGTCTCTGTGCAAATGGATGGGCTCAATAAGGCATTGAGTGTCAGGGTGCAGACTTCTTTGCAAAATTGGAAAGGGGTCACAGTAGCTAATCTTAGATAGTGTGCTATTGAACATCACAAGAATAATGCTAGGCGCAGAGAACAACAGGTGGAGAGGTTGAGGACGGTAAGTATACTGCCACATACAGGAAAGACCCATCAGTCCAAACCCCAGATCCCTAATGGTCAATAATATGTTACACTTGTAGGAAGGAAGGGCATTTTGCCAGAGATTGTAGGAGTAGTAGGACACATAGTCAATATAGATCCCCTAGACAGAAAACACAAGCCACATTATTAAACACATAGATGGGACCAAGGGACATATAGTAAGGAATCATAAGCCATATAGAAAACACAGATTCGGCTAATGGGAAGAACAAAATAAATGCAACATTACCCTTTGACAAAACTTGCTGGGGTTAAGATGGGGCCTCTAAACTTTTGCTTCTTTTTCCTAGCAGAAATGGCCCCTGATTAATTTAATTTTGTTAGATATGATATACATATACTGTGCTCCCGATCAGGAAGTACAAAGTATGTTAGACACCCACGAAGACTAATGTCGCATTCTACTGTTCTAGATGCATGTCCATCACAGGTAGAGGAAATTATCTCACAGATACCGGGTTCCCAATGAACTTAGGATGGACAGGACACTGGATTGATGGCTGGGATAGTCCCAATAGCGATACGATAAACACAGAATTTTTTTAAGGGGAGTAGACCAAGTAGAGAATCACTTCCCTGTAGTGCCCAATCCAGTTGTCAAATTTTTTAAAATCTTCTTCACCTCTACAAACTCATCTGTCACCAACCTCTATTCTGTTTCTCTACAGTTTCCCCTTCATCTTTTGCGTTCACACAGGGTGGTACAATACATGGACCCAATTACAGTTCAAACTCCACATGCCTAGGTCCTTCAGAGTTCTGCCCAAACCCAGTATATCTCAACAGCACGATGACACCAGTATTACTGCAGTGTGCCTTGTCATGCACAAAGGGTGGAGAATGGGAATACTGGTGAAGGGAAATTTTGTATAGACACTGATATGCCTGTTGGTGAATGGCAAACCTGACATTTTCTTTTTCATTTTCTTCTTCTTTCTCTCCTCTAGAGATGTTTATTTTTTCTTTTTCTTTTTTTGAGTTATGCTCATGGTACTCTACATTGCATACACACGATAGTTAAATTAAGATACAAAAATTTGTGTTCCCTACAGGAAAAGGCAGTCTGGAGGACAAAGGGGTATGGCCAGGAGTCCTCAGGACTGTGGGCAGGTGGACACAGTAAGCCAGTAGCCCCCAGAGCATACCTTCCAAGTCTAGCTGAGGTGGCACATGGTCTGACTCATCTAGGCAAAGAGGGTATGTGCAGGCTGATGAGAGCCTACTGGTGTGTGCCAGGATTCTATTCTCATGCAGGTAAGAGAGCAATGCCCTGTATTGCTTGCTTGAGGAAGAATATTGGTAAAGCAATACCAACAGAGCCATCCCATATCCCTCCTGCAGATGGATCTTTTCAGGAAATACAAATTGACTTTGTACAGTTAACACCCTTTAGGAACTATTGTTATGTATTGGTGTGCACTGATGTTTTCTCAAACTGGGTAGAGGCATTTCCTGCCGCCACGGATGCTGCTGTGTTTACCGCAAAGAAAATTTGTGCAGAAATTTGTGTGTAGATAATGGTACCCTTAGAAGTAGGAGCAAAGCTTGAAATTGTACTATTGTGATCATAGATACTGCCACTAGTATTATGTAGCTTCGGAACCACTCCCAGATCTACACTCAACTAATCACCCTCTTCGAAATTTGTTTTTGTTTTGGTTTTGGTATTTGTGTCTTTTTTTGGGGTTGTTTTTGGAAGACAACCTCATGTCATGATTGATCAGCACAATGATCAGAAATACACCAATGAGGTGACAGTACAGTACCTTATTGAGATGAGCCAGCATTTGAGAACTTGACAAAAGAACTTGAAACTGTTGATTGCTGGTATGCCAAATACTAACTGTCTTGATTGTGAACCAAGAGACTGTGTGATTGTTCTTATGCTCAGGTTGCCTAATAAACAGGTGGGAAGGACCATACCAAGTTTTGTTGACAGCACTATCCCAGGGAAAGTAGCCAAGAGAGAGATTTGGGTCCACGATTCCCATTGCAGGAAAGTCGGTAGTCCGGAAGGAACTCGTAAATGGAGTGAGATCGCAAAAGTATCACCAGAGACTCTGTTCCGTGAAGACTGAGAGGCGGCACTGTTGAATACTACCTGAGCGTACTAAAGGATTGCAGAAAGACCAGTCATTGTAATTGATTTGTTATGAACAAGAGTTTTTTTGTTCTATTTCTCTTTCCTCTCTTTTCCACTGACAAACATTTTCTTTCAGGATATTCTATTTTAGCGAGGTTTTTTATGAGGAGTCAAGTGTGGGACTGGAACTGGTTCTGGAGGAAGGAGTGATTTCCTTATAGGATCCCAGGATTAGCTGATTAGTTTGTTAAAGTGAGAGAAAAATCAAAGTTCTAGTAGTTATGGAGTTCAGAGGTAATCAGGAACAATCAGACAATGGCTATTCACACATTGCAGATAAAGAGCTATATGTGGAAGAAAGGTTTATGAGTGGCTCTCCCCGAACTCCAAAGGTTTATGTTATTTAGGAAGGACACTACTTATATCCCTTGTTCAATGATTAAACAGACCTAGCATACGTTCCAGAAATGGAAACAATGTTCAGAAAATGATAGGAATATGTAGATCATAAAAATTTTATATGTCACTGTCACGATTTGTTTGTGTCTTCTTCATGTACCCAGCTGAACTTCAATCGAATCCAAACAGTGTACAAAGACGTAGGAACATGTATGTGTGAAATGTTCGTCGCAAATCAGACATTATAGGCCAAAGCACTGTCCCAGCATACTCTATAGGTTGAATGTTGTCCCACACCCAACCAGTGGTCCCGTGACCACCAATTGCATATAGAGGATGTCTCATCCTCCTCCCTGTCTTCCCCAAATATAGACAAGTGTCTGATTTGCAAAATTAATACATACTTGTGTCTAGGTCACCGATTATTGTATGAAATATTTTTTTTCTTATGTTAATAATTGATTGCAGTTATTGTTTTCTGCCAAAGGGTGGACTGTCGAAGTAAAAAAAATATTACATAAAAAGAACATACAAACTACACACATTATGAGTTGCTATACTTGCAAATACACGCAGCGAGCACAGCAATATATGGTAACATGCGCATTTACACGGACATGCCACAGAGATGGATTCAACACTTATTTCATGCAGTACATAATTATAATAATATCAAGCGCCAGGCATCATGATGATTTAAAATGATATAATGAAGTAATGTCATGTATGTGTATTATTTGAACGAAGCAAGATAGACCGGTCATATTTACTATTAAAGCAACCAGATTAATGTGTAGATTCATTTGATACTTGTTATAAAGTTGTAGGACATTGCAACAAATAATTATGATTAAATGTATAAAAGCTAAAATCACTTTTATTAGAACAATAGATATTCCAAACAGGTAGTTGACAGGAAGCTCAGGCCAGCCCCTTTGGACGTCCCCAAGGCTGAACCTGATTAGCATATACAAAGAGACTAGTGACTCATCATGAATGAGTAAGTTCCCTCCCCCAAAAACTAGATAACACATTGCTGATCACACAGGAGCTCAGTTCCTGTTTTGGTCTCAGCGTAAGATGGAGTCCCAGCATGATTTTACAGAGAGAGAGAGAGACATAAGCATTGAGGGAATGATATTGTATTGCTGGCCTGTAACTGTATGTAACTGTAACTGTATGTAACTGTCACTGTATGTTTTAACTGCTTACTGTGTGAGTTGTAACCATGTAATACTGTACATTGTAATATATTGAATCCAATATCCTTTTTAATAACAAATATATACATCAATGAGCTTTGGAACTCAGATAATGTGTGGGTGTATTGTTTTCTCTTATGGGATGCAGTGTTTTGCAATGTACAGCGCACTTTTATCATATATGGTAATAAGATGCGTCTGGCGTCTGCAATATATATTAGAGCGGGCATTTTAAATATTTGTGAGAAAGCAATTTGGCATTCACAATATATATATATATATATATACATACAAGTGGGGCAAAAAAGTATTTGGACAGCCACCGATTCTGCAAGTTGACCCACTTAAAAAGATGAGAGAGGTCTGTAATTTTCATCATAGGTACACTTCAACTGTGAGAGACAGAATCTGAAAAAAAAACATGAATTCACATTGTATGATTTTTAAACAATTTACTTGTATATTCTTGAGGAAAATAAATATTTGGACACCTACCACGCTGTAAGATTTCTGGCTCTCACAGACTTTCTACTTCTTCTTTAAGAAGCTCTTCTATCCTCCACTCGTTACCTATATTAATGGCACCTGTTTGAACTGGTTATCTGTATAAAAGACACCTGTCCACACCCTCAAACAGTCAGACTGCTACCTCTCCACCATGGCCAAGACCAGAGAGCTGTCTGAGGACACCAGGGACAAAATTCTAGAGCTGCACAAGGCTGGAATGAGCTACTCGACAATAGGCAAGCAGCTTGGTGAGAAAAGATCAACTGTTGGTGCAATTATTAAAAAATGGAAGAAATACAAGATCACTGACAATCTCCCTCTACCTGGGGCTCCATGCAAGATCTCACCTCGTGGGGTATCAATGATCTTGAGAACAGTGAGGAATAAGCCCAGAACTACACAGGGGGACCTGGTCAATGACCTCAAGAGAGCTGGGACCAGTGTCACGTATTGAAATCCTGCAGCACCCGAAAGGTCCCCCTGCTTAAGCCAGCACATGTCCAGGCCCGTCTAAAGTTTGCCAGTGACCATCTGGATGATCCAGAGGAGGATTGGGAGAATGTAATGTGGTTAGATGAGAGCAAAATCAAACTTTTTGGTATAAATTCCACTCGCTGTGTTTGGAGTGAGAAGAATGATGAATAGCATCCCAAGAACACCATACCCACTGTGAAGCATGGGGGTGGAAACATCATGATTTGGGTCTGCTTTTCTGCAAAGGGGACAGGGCGACTGATCCGATTAAGGAGAGCATGAATGGTGCCATGTATTGTGAGATTTTCGGCAAAAACCTCCTTCCCTCAGTAAGAGCATTGAAGATGTTACGTGGCTGGGTCTTTCAGCATGACAATGACCCCAAACACACCGCCCGGGCAACTAAGGAATGGCTCTGTAAGAAGCATTTCAAGGTCCTGGAGTGTTCTAGCCAGTCTCCAGACCTCAACCCAATAGAAAATCTGTGGAGGGAGTTGAAAGTCTGTGTTGCCTGGCGACAGCCCCAAAACATTACAGATCTAGAGAAGATCTGCATGGAAGAGTGGGCCAAAATACCTGCTACAGTGTGTGCAAACCTGGTCAAGAACTACAGGAAACGTTTGACCTCTGTAATTGCCAATCGAGGTTATATTACAAAGTATTGAGTTAAGGCCCATACACATTAGACGATGTCGCTCTGTGAGCGACATCGTCTAACGTTTCCCCCTCCCGGGCCGGCCGGTCTGCGGCCGCCTGTACGCACTGAGTGATATGACCGCTCATATCGCTCAGTGACGTCATGCCCCCGCCAGCCCTGCATGAAGGTCGTGGATGACAGTCCACATCCTTCATGCATGCCCTACCGACAGCAACGATCGTTGCCGACCCGCCGGGCCGCGCATCGGTCGTCGCTGGTGGCATACACACTTAACGATAAAATGAGCGACGTCGCTCAAGGAGGGGGAAAATGAGCGACGTCGCTCATTTTATCGTTAAGTGTGTATGGACCTTAAAACTTTTTGATTGTCCAAATATTTATTTTCCGCAAGAATATACAAATAAATTGTTTAAAAATCATACAATGTGATTTCCTAGGTTTTTTTTCAGATTCTGTCTCTCACAGTTGAAGTGTACTTATGATGGAAATTACAGACCTCTCACATCTTTTTACGTGGGTCAACTTGCACAATATGTGGCTGTCCAAATACTTTTTTGCCCCACTGTAAATTCTATCTACTATATAAAAGTGAAAATTTGTCCTTCTGTCTTTCTATACAATTCCACAGTTTGCAAGCGAAGAACATAAAATTTTACATGCGAGCATATTAAAACACGGTGGAGGCAACTAAAACAATTTGAAATTCCTAGCACCCCTGGGAAAGTGGGGGAGGGGAGAGAGAGCAGCACAGAGTATATCAGGAAACATCATAAATCCCGAATTGCTGGAGCAATGTACTCAAAAATTGGTACACATATACCTTACAATCTAGGAACAAACACTGTGGGGGGAAGACACTCCTAGCACCCTTAGGGGTGAGGCAGCAGCATAGAGTTTTTCAGCAGACAGCATAACTCTGGAATGCCTGGAGCAATTTACACCAAACTTGCTACACATATGCTTACACTCTATGAACAAACACTGTGGGGGTAACACACCACTATCACACCTAGGGGTGGGCCAGCAGCACAGACTATATCAGGACATGCATGATATGTCAGTGATGACAGGGCTGCATGTGACAGGGCCAGTGACATGATGTGAGGAGGGGATGCAGGTAGCACAAACCCACACACTGAGAGTTACATAGTGGAAGTAGCACGGTCCCCACCAGCACAGAGTATATCAAGAGATACATAATATGCTGCGCTATATAAGAAACTGTAAAAAAATCGATAATTTCACAAGGATGCTGACATGATGTGAGGAGAGGAATGGAGGCAGCAGGAAGCAACAGACTAAGAGTTGTATAGTGGGAAGAGCAGGGTCCATTTGGGGACCAAAAAGGGGTCCAGACACTACACAAAGTGCATTAGGGAAGCAAGATATGCCAATATACTAGATCTCCAACCAACATAATTAACGAACAACTATCATTCAAATTTATCATCCTCATCCCGTAGCGAAGCACGGGTATTCAGCTATCTACAATGTTATTTATACAGTATGTTTAATATCTACATTTATTTTTGTAAACAGACATTCTTAAAATCCCTGGCAATGCCAGGTACTCCAGCTAGTATAAGTATATATATATATATATATATATATAAGTGCAATAAATAAATAAAATTGAATAGGTTTATCATATGGCTTACTCTACAGACCATATGGTGGTCCATATAATCAAGTATCATAGGGGAGGGATAAAAGCAGAATACTATAAAACCATTGTGTGTATTCTTCTACCATGTGTGTGTCCTTACTCAAAAATAATCTCATGGGTTCTCATTTATTGAATAGCCAAACCTTCGTTTCTACACCCTTAGAGTGAGATACTTCAACTTTGATTAATATTAAAAGCATTTTAATAGAATATAAAACATAAAAAAATATAAAAACAGGAATTCTTCAGCATACAATAGTTAGTTGCACAGATAGCTTATCGTTCCAATATTGAAGTCCAGAGGCAACAGTGTAAGCAGTTCTTACCAATGCGTTTCGACTATGGTGTAGTCAAGGGATAGCAGGTAATGGCACTTATGAGAATTTTATAGGGGTGTCTATCAGTAATTACAGGAATTGGACATTACATCAATTACTGTGATATCACTATACTTATAAAAGTTAAAAAAACAACAGAAAACCACGATATATAAATTAAGTGCGCACATTCACTACATATACATCTGTTATTTAGGTGTATTAACTCATGCAGATATTTAAAATATCAATTTGACAGTGAAAAACATAAAATACACATTAAATAGTCCTTGGAATGCATTTGGAACGCATTTCACTTCCAGTTTCTGGTTTCCACAATATTCGGGAGGCCCAATTATGTGTTTCCGGTTCTGGTTACTTAGTGGAATGAATGTGGAATGCAAACCATTACTCCACATAGTGCCTTATAATTTGAGTTAGAGAAGATTCAGTGATGTAATTCCAGTTCTGAGTTTGTTATTGGAATGCATGTGGAACGCATAGTGTAATTCCACGTAGTTCCTAATGATTTCAATGAACAAAATGCCATTTCTGTGATATTTTTGTCCTTCTGGTGAATTAGTTTTCATTCCTCTTCTTGATAATGTCTTATAGAGGGCCAATTTCTGATAAAGCTTTTTTGTATCCACTTTTGCCATCTCTCATCCAGGTCCAGTATGTAGAAAGGCTATAGGAAATAAATATGATGTTTGAAAATTTTCAAATCAGTATATTAAAATGCCTATCCAATAAGTGTATATATTTGAACTCTTTAGTGAAAATCAGCAATCAGATTAGTTTAAATTCTAGTTATATCCTATAAAACAGCAATAAAGTATAATGCAAAAAAATATATTAATAATCAATCTACTGAAGCTATAAGATGGGTGCAATCTGTTAACTGTCATTAAAACCACAGGGAGTCATAATATTTATTTGAATATCCAGAACATTTCTCTTCTGGATAATAATCTAACTAAATCTCTACCTCTTTCTCCTGGGGTTACATGTTCAATAACTTTAAATGTAATGTGTTCTGGATTAGATTTATGATGTTCCATAAAATGTCTCAACACTGTGTGGCACTCTACTTTGTCTTTAATATTTCTAACATAATCCTGGATCCGAAGTTTTAAAGATCTTTAGTCTTTCCGACGTATTTGTTGCCACAAGAACATTCAAGTAAATAGATTACAGATGATGAATTGCAGTTCACAAACTGTTTAATCTCAAACTGTTTGGATTCACTAGAATTGAAGAATTTCATCCTATTTGGGTTAACAAGATTGCAAATGTTACACTTCCCACTCTTGTAAAATCCTCAACATTTAGAGTGATGCATATTTCGATTTCTGGGTACATTTCTTAAAAGGTTTGGTGCAAGCCCAAATATTTCTTGCTTTCTTAAAGACTATTTGAGGTTTGGTGGGGAGGATGTACTTAAGGATGGGGGCAAATGGTAAGTTTGTCCCAGTGTTTAGAGAAGGAGTTTCTGATTGATCTCTCATTGCAACTATATGTTGTAATAAAAAATACCATATCTTGTTTCTTGTTTTGGGGTTCTTTGTATTTGAATAGTTAATCTCTGTTGAGGCCTTCTGTTCTACTTATTGCACTTTGTACAACATTTTCAGGATATTCTCTCTCTCTGAATCTAGTAGAATAACATTGCATTTGTTCTTTTGCTGTTTCACCCTTGTTACAGTTGTGTTTTATATTATAAAATTGAGAATAAGATATGTTCGACTTCCATTTTGCAGATGGTTGCTTTTAAAATGTGTTTAGCTATTTGTATCTACTTCCTTCATATAGCTCATTGTCAAAAATGCTTCTTCATCTGTTTTTATTATCAGATCCAAGAATTCAGTAAAGTTTCTATCATTTTTCTGGGTTAAATGATTAAGATCATCTAGTGTAATTTAGTTAGTAAAAGAGATAAAAGATTCAACACTTCCTTCCAATATGATTAAAATGTCATCAATGTACCTTTTATAAAGTTTTAAATGGGGGCTAAAAATGGTATTACTATAAATATATTTGTCCTCCCATGAACCCATAAAAAGATTTGCAGAGTTTGGGGTGAAAATGTCCCCATCACTGTCCCACAAGTTTGCAAATAAAATGTATTCATTAAATTTAAAATAGTTATGTTGGAGGATAAAATTAATTCCGTCACACATACATTTTCACTGTGTGCGTGTAATATCAGTATTTCCCTGTGAGTGGATGATCCGGCCAGATCATCCACTCACAGGGAAAGTGCTGTAGTTCTATTAAAAGGAACTCTTGAAAGGATTGCACCATTGGTAAGCATAAGCAGTTGGGAGCAACACCAGTATTGCAGATTGGAGGTATTGGAATCCACATTTGTATTACAATATTTATATTTAAAAATTGCCTGTACAGGCTTATAAGAAAACTAAAGATAATATAATTACTAATGGGATTCTAATTAATAGAATTGTCTCTAAGATGAGAAACTGCCACTAACTGACCTATCCACTATGCCTGCAAAATAAGCGTAAGAACTATTGCTACTGCCATTTTTTATTTGTATCTATGGAGTTGCCACACTAATACAGCTCTGCCTTTATTGAACTGTCTCTATGCTGAGAATTACTATCAGAACTATCTTGTATGCTTGCAAAACAAGCAGTAAGAAAAGTTGCTATCATCACCTTTGTCTCTTTAAGTGGAGCGACCACACTGATACAGTTTTTACTTCATATAAAGGTACTGCTTGTATCCCAGCAATATGGCTAGCCACTTTCTATACTAACAATTGCTCCTATCTCACAATCATTGTTGCTGCTTGAGTACCTATGTAATTTGTTTTCAAACTAACAAATTGCATTAGTGTCACAAGCCGCTGAGCGGCTTGTTCTCCTTATGAGTCACGGTTGTTGCCTGGCAAGTGGGGTGGCACATCCTCCAGCTGCAAGGGCCGCCGGTTCCCAACTGTCACTAGGCAACCAGGACAATGCTCAGCTAAAGCATCCCTGGTTGCCTAGCAAAGTTGCTGCTCCTTTTCATTGGAGCTTGTGGAAGTACACCACTGCAGCTGCACAGAGTTTGCACTTAAGCTAAACACTCCCTGCTGGCTTGCCCCATTGGACAGTATTACTCTTATAAGTCAGTCATCCGAGATATCTGTGCTGGTTATATTTTGTGCGTTGTGTATTAGCCACTGGTCCTTGTCCGCATGCCTTGTTGGTTCTGTGGATACTCTGCCAGAATTCCTGCCTGTCCATTTTTTGTTCCTGCCCTGTCATCACCCATTTCCATCATAGTGTGTTAACCATTTGTATGCCTTCCCAATTTACCTGTGCTCAGCCTGCAAGATATACCATTTACTTTCTGCCTGCATTCCATCTGCTCAGTGCCTGCATACTATCTATTTAGTGCCTTTTAGTCACCTTCAGAGAGCCCTGACTGAGATTCTGACCTCACCCTCCATGCTCATGTGTGTTTCTAATCCTCAGTTACTCCCCAGTCCATTGTCCTGTGGTCTCCAGCCTATTGTGTGAACCCCTACTGTTGGAGATTTAGGTTCAGGGGGGCCCCCAAGTACCGGTGTGTATATCAAGCACTAAGGGAACAGCAGAGGGTTGTTCTTGGTGACAACCCTCTTGAGGGCTCTAGGTATCTCACACCAATAGTGCTGGTGTTCCCTAACAAATAGTGGGTATAGCTGCTTGTCTGCACAGTAGAATTGTTGGCTCATTATGTTCTTTGGTATTGAGTAAATGGACTAATTGAGTACTGGATGGCAATTCTCTTCTGAGATAGATTCTGTTACATGAAACATCTATAATCTAGGGATGTGTGTTGGCCCAAATCTCGGGTTTTGTGATTTTGTTTTGGAACTGTATCTCCATCGTGTTTTAGATCTGTATTTGTTTTGCCAAAACCTCCCTTGTGAGTTTTGGATCTGAATTTGTTTTGGATTTGTATTTTTTTAATTATAAAAACAGCTAAAATCACAGAATTTGGGCCGGTTTTAGTACCTGCAGTATTATTAACCTCAATAACTTTAATTTCCACTCATTTCCAGTCAATTTTGACCACATCACAGTATTGTTTTCATCCAGCGTCATATCTTGCAGGTTTTGAATTCCATATAAGGGAACCGCATCCAGAACTCGCTGCAATTACACGCCTTTTGCCACGATGTTTGCAATAAATTGGAAATACAGATGAATCCATGCTAATCATAGCTCCATCTGTGCCTAGTCACACCTGGCAAGTCAGACCGCCAGGAGCAAATGGGGCATGCTTGCTTCATAGACGCACTCGCGCCCCATTCAAAGTGAATGGGAGTGCCTGTGTACGCTTGGCGGCGGCCTCCGCCTGCGATGTAGCCACACTCAATGAGCGTGGCTCCATCTGTATGTTGAATTAATACAAAAATTTGTTGTGTAAATTGGTAAAAAATAATTTACATGGTACTGCATACCTTGCGTAAAGCTGGGTGAAGAAGAACCTCCTCCAGGTCGAACATAACTTTTTAGAACTGATCCTACATTGAGGCTGAAAATAATCTGTACAGATGATTACAGCTTCTAAAAATTCCTGGAAATTAATGTTATTTTGGTTAATAATACTCTAGGAACAAAAAAGGGCCAAACCATGAGATTTTAGCTGTTTTTTGTAAATTTAAAAAAAAACTAAACCAAAATCAGCAACAATGGTATGACACAGATCTTTATCAATAACTAGATCAGGGTCTCAAGGGAGGTAGAGTATGTATGTAGTAGAATGAAGGATTGATTAGTAATTTCATTTAATTTGATTGATTTTAAAAAATTAATTAATCATTGGGTGCATTGGTGACGGTCTTTAATGCATAGACAACCATTTTTATTGGTTATATTATTGCACTTATCTGACTTATACTAATCCAACTTTTACTTCTTCTTTGATTTTACATGCCCTGAATTAAGTCATCTTTGCATCTCTTCTCAATGTTTGTCCTCCATATCTATCAACAAGCACGAACCAAGTGGGGTACAGCACACACAATAATTTATACAACAATTGTACCACCTACAGTGTCACAATACATGTATGAGTCAGAGATAATATTCTAACGCTACGGTTTAATTTCACCAACAGTGTCACACAATACGTGTATGAGTAGGAAATCAAATATATTACTGTGGTATCACTTTCACCCACAGTGTCACACAATACGTGTGTGCATCAGAAATAGTATTCAAACACTGCGGTTGACCTTCACCAACAGTATCACACAATACGTGTATGAGTACGAAATTATACTACAGTCTTGCAGTGTCACAGTATGTATGAAAATTAAATAAAAATTGTATAGTACACTGAAGTACAGCAGAAACAAAAAAAACATTGTTATAATTATATTTTTAGGCTTTTTGTTTTTAGCTTTTATTATTTTAATTTTACACTGGGGCGCAGCCCCTGGATGGACGCACAGATCACCCCTTTGAGATACAGCAGACAGAGCACCCCACCTGGACTGATACAACAGAGCATCCCTTTGAGATACAGCAGACAGATCACCTCTTTCAGATACAGCAGACAGAGCACCCCTTTCAAATACAGCAGACAGAGCACCCCCTCTGGACTGATACAACAGAGCATCCCTTTCAGATACAGCAGACAGAGCACCACTTTCAGATACAGCAGACAGAGCACTCCTTTCAGAAACAGCATACAGAGCACCCCTTTCAGATAAGGAATCATAAATATAAATATTATTAGTATATATGTCACCACTGTGTATATCTTATTCTGTATGATTTGATTTTGCCTGTAAATAAACAATCAGGTGATAAGAACGGTAATCTCAAGTCTGAACTCTCTTTATGGAATCATAACTTCATAATTTCATAGGTCATATGTATAAGT
This sequence comes from Pseudophryne corroboree, assembly GCF_028390025.1. Classification (NCBI taxonomy): domain Eukaryota; kingdom Metazoa; phylum Chordata; class Amphibia; order Anura; family Myobatrachidae; genus Pseudophryne; species Pseudophryne corroboree. The sequence continues at coordinate 286,886,725 of NC_086448.1, forward strand.
ACTGCATATATTTATCAGCCACCTACAATAGTTTGTAAGCCTGATACAGTATAATATATTTGCAGACATATGTGATAAAAGCATATTAATTAGAGACGAGCGGGTTCAGTTCACGCTCTGAGTCCGGATTCGAGTCTGGCTTGGGTTTTCCCGCCAGACTCGGAAACCAGAACGAGGCAAAACGTCATCATCCCGCTGTCAGATTCTCACGGGTTTTGGATTCCATATAAACAGCTGTGCGTCACCGCCATTTTCACTCCAGTCCTGGAGAGTGTAGCGAGAGGACATGTCTCCTCAGTGTCTGTGAGGGAAAGTGGCATGGCACGTAGGGTGGTGACCTGCTCTTTTGTATCATTCCAGTGGTGCTGTCTTGTGCTGCATCAGTCCAGTAGTGGTGTCTTGTGCTGCATCAGTCCAGTCACAGTGATGGTATCCTGTGCTGCCATAAGTCCAGTGCTGCTGTATAAGTCCAGTCCAGTGGCACTTTGTTGTGCTGCATCAGTCCAGTGGTGGTGTCCTGTGCTTCCATATGTCCAGTGGTGGTATACTGTGCTGCCATAAGTCCAGTGGTGCTGTATAAGTCCAGTCCAGTGGTGCTGTCTTGTGCTGCATCAGTCCAGTGGTGGTGTCTTGTGCTGCATCAGTCCAGTCACTCCAGTGGTGGTGTCCTTTGCTGACATAAGTCCAGTGGTGCTGCTGTATAAGTCCAGTCCAGCGGTACTGCCATATAAGTCCAGCAGTGTAGCTGTATAAGTCCAGGGATACTGCCATATAAATCCAGGGGTATGCCATATAAGTCCAGTGGTACTGCCGTATAAGTCCAGTGGTACTTCTGTATAAGTCCAGCGGTGCTGTCCTGTGCTGTATATTATTTACTACAAATAAAGGGGTTATTAATATTTAATCTAAATAATTTTTATAGGATTTGCCCTATGTGGTGTAGGGGTATGCTCTCCTGTGCTGCATATTAAATAACTCCAAATAAAAGGATTATTATCCAAATAATTTTTACAGGCTTTGCCGTGTGTGTGTGGTTTAGGGGTACACTCTCCTGTGCTGTATATTATTAGAATAACTCCAAATAAAAGGACCCACTGCAAGCAGCTCCCCGCTGTCACAGCCGCACCAACCACCGGGATGGCAACTCCCGGGAGACCGCACCGGAGGTAAGGCTCCAGATACTGACAGTACCCCCCCTTTTTAGGGTGGACTCTGGACACCATCTGGCTTTCTCTGGGTTTTTGGCATGAAAGGCCCAGACCAATCTTGGGGCATGAACATCCTCTGCCGAAACCCAGGATCTTTCCTCTGGTCCATTTCTTTTCCAGTCATTAAGATATTGGAGGCAACCATATCTTCTACGGCAGTCAAGGATCTTGTGAACCTCAAATTCTTCTCATTGAGCAGCTTGAGCCTTGGGAGGCTTAGGAAGTGCAGTCCGAAAATGATTAAGTATGAGAGGCTTCAGTAAGGAGATGTGGAAAGCATTAGGGATCTTCAAATAAGGAGGCAACGTGACCTTGTATGATACTGGATTCAATACTCTTTCTATAGGATATGGTCCAATGAATCTGGGGGCAAATTTCCTAGAGGGGACTTTGAGTCTTAAGTTCTGAGTGGAAATCCAGACTTGATCTCCCACTTTGAGGCTAGGAACCGCCTTCCGTCTCCGATCTGCAAAGAGTTTGTATTTATTGCATGCTTTGAGCAAAGCCTCATGAACTTGTTTCCATAACTTAGAAAATTGTTAAAGAGTTAATTCCGCAGCAGGGACTTCGAGAGCAGGGAGTGGTTGAAAAACAGGAACATGTGGGTGGAATCCATAATTCACATAAAATGGTGTGGAATTGGTAGCTGAATGATACAGATTGTTGTGAGCAAATTCAGCGAATGGGAGATAGTCCAGCCAATCATCCTGAGAAGAAGACATGAAGATTCGCAGGAAGGTCTCTAAGTCTTGGTTGACTCTCTCAGTCTGGCCATCCGATTGGGGATGGTATGCGGAAAAAAAATTCAGGTTTATCCCAAGGGCCGAGCACAATGCTTTCCAAAATTTAGCCACGAACTGAGGCCCTCGATCGGAAACAATCTCTTGTGGAAGACCATGTAACCGGAAGATGTCTGATATGAACAGTTTTGACAGCTGTGACGCAGATGGTAACCCTGAGAGAGGAACAAAGTGTGCCATTTTGGAGAACCGGTCCACAATGACCCAAATGGTGTTTCGTCCTCTAGAGACTGGCAAATCAGTTATGAAGTCCATGGAGATGTGTGTCCAAGGTCTCTGTGGGACTGGTAGGGGATGAAGCAGACCAGGTGGCGATCCTTTTGGGGTTTTATGTTGAGCGCACTTTGGACAGGCAGCTATGAATTCCAAAACATCTGTCTTCAGATGAGGCCACCAGTAGCAGCGTTGAATGAATTTAAGAGTCTTGAGGCTACCCGCATGTCCCATACAAGGTGAGATATGAGCCCACGTGAGCAGTCTCTTTTGAAGATCTTTTGCAACAAAGGTTCTTCCAGGAGGAGGAAGTGGAGCAGTATGGGTTGCAGCAAAAGAGGCAGGATCCAGGATGAATTGTCTGTCCGGAAGATCTGTGGACTCATCTGAATTTAATGAACGAGAAAGTGCATCTGCTTTCCGATTGAGAGAACCTGGACTATAACTGAGCTTGAAAGAAAAACGGGAGAAGAAGAGTGTCCACCTGGCTTGCCGTGGGTTTAAACATCGGGCGGTCTGAAAATATAAAAGATTTTTGTGGTCTGTGGTTACAAAGATTGGGTGCCGAGCTCCTTCCAGCAAGTACCTCCACTCCTCAAAGGCAAGTTTTATAGCCAGCAATTCTTGTTCCCCAATAGCATAGTTTTTGTCCGCCGGAGAGAATCTTTGGGAAAAATAAGCACAGGGATGAGCTTTCTGGTCCTTGAAGAACTGGGATAAGACGGCTCCCACTTCTACTGAAGAAGCATCCACCTCCACCTGAAAGGGATGACTGAGATTGGGTAGTCGAAGGACAGGAGCAGACATGAAGACTTCTTTAAGAAACAAAAAAGCTTTTAGTGCCTCAGGTGGCCAAGCTGCAGGGTTAGCCCCTTTTCTCGTTAGTGCTGTAACAGGAGCAATGATGGAAGAGTAATCTTTAATGAATTTTCTATAAAAATTGACAAAGCCCAAAAAACGCTGGATTCCCTTCAGAGTGACAGGAAGGGTCCAATCTCTGATTGCCTGGACTTTGGCAGGGTCCATCTGTAATTCCCTCCCGGAGATGATGTAACCTAAAAGGAGATGGAGGTAACCTCAAACGTGCACTTCTCCAGTTTACAGAAGAGTCGATTTTCTCTTAGACATTTCAAGACTTCTTTGACCTGTTATCGATGGATGTTCAGAAAATATCAGGATATCGTCCATATACACAACCAGGCAGTTATAGAGGAGATCCCGAAATAACTCGTTGACATAATTCTGGAAGACTGCTGGAGCATTGCACAGGCCAAAGAGCATCACCAGATGTCCGTAATGTCTGTCGCAGGTATTGAACGCAGTCTTCCACTCGTCTCCTGCGCTAATGTGTATAAGGTTATAAGCTCCACGTAGATCCAAATTGGCAGCTTCCTTTACTCGGTCGAACAGTTCGGGGATCAGGGGCAAGAGGTATCTGTTCTTGATTGTAACTTCATTAAGGCCCCAGTAGTCGATGCAAGGCCGCAGACCCCATCTTTCTTTCTAACAAAAAAAAAACCCCGCCCCAGCTGGAGAAGAAGAGGGACGAAGAAATCCTTTGGCCAAATTCTTCTGTATGTACTCTGACATTGCTTGGGTTTCCGGGAGGGATAATGGGTAAGTTCGGCCTCAGGAAGGTGTTTAACCAGGCAGTAAATCAATAGGACCATCCCAACTGCGATATGGAGGCAGAATATCTGCCCCTTGCTTACTGAAGACATCTGAGAAAGGTTGATAAGCATCTGGAAGGCTGGAAGCATGTCGAGAATGAAGTGGATTGACAGTAGACAGGCAAGTTTGGGTACACGACTTCCTCCAGGTGAGCTCATCTATAGTTTGCCAATACAAACAGGGGTTGTGCTTCTGTAACCATGGAAATCCAAGGATTATTTTTTGAGAAGCTTTGGGAATTACCATAAAGGAGATGGCCTCAGAATGGAGAATTACAACCTTTATCTTCAGTGGAACAGTGCGGAAGGGTGATGACCCCCTGGGAATGTAATTTCCGTCTACTGCAGTGATAGAGATAGCTCACTCTAAACGAATGGTCAGTATTTTGGAATTTTGAACTAAGGCGGAAGTAATTAAACTTTCAGCAGCTCCTGAATCCAAAAGTGCTGTAACATGAAGAGAAGAGGAAGGAAGCTCCAGACAGATAAACAACAAAGACTCTTTTCTGGTAGGTTGTTCGGGAAATACTCCTAGCTTAACCTCTACTGCGTAAGCTAGGAGCGGGAGTTTCCCGGCCATTGAATACAAGATTTAACAAAGTGGTCGGCTGCCCCACAATACATGCAAAGGTTATCCAGTCTGCGTCTTTGACGTTCCTCGTTGGTGAGCCAGGAATGGCTGGCTTGCATGTGTTTTTCTGTAGATGGCAAAGATGGTCTTGGAGTGGGGCTAGCCCATGGTTTTGGTTGCTCAAACCTTGTACGTTCAAGACAACGCTCTTTATAGCTCAAATCCAATTTATTACACAATGAGATTAACTCGTCAAGCTTAGTTGGCACGTCTTTAGTGGCCAACTCATCCTTAATCCTGTTGGAGAGTCTATTCCAAAAGGTAGCAATGAGAGCTTCCTCGTTCCAGGTCAGTTCAGAAGAAAGAGTACAGAATTGGATCATGTACTGGGCTACGGAGCGGGTTCCTTGACGCAGGCGCAGGATCTCCCGGGAAGCAGAGGTGGTCCGGCCTGGCTCATCAAAGATCCTACGAAAAGCTGCCACGAAATCTGGAATCAATGATTAAATGATTTGAGGAATGGAGCTGAAGATCACTGGTATTTGAGGCACTGAAAAACTGTGGTTTACAATTGGTAGACAAGGCTGAAGGAGGCTGGGTTTTAAAGAACTGAAAGACTGGCTTGTGACTGGTAGACAAGGTTAAAGGAGACTGGTTTTGAATAACTGAAAGACTGTGGCTTGAGCTTGGAGCGTGAGGCTGAAGAACTCAGATTCTGAAGAACTCAGATTCTGAAGAAACGAAGACTGTGGCTTGGGCTTGGAAAGCGAGGCTGAAGAACTTAGATTCTGAAGAAACTAAGACTGTGTGGTTTTGGCTAGAGAGACGCCCACAGGGACCACCGTTTAGCACCCGAAGGTCCTTAATGACCGGGGGCCCATGAGCGCCTCCACGAGTGGGGACAGGTTAAGCGACAAGACTTCAGCACTGATAGGTCACAAACTGATGATAGCAACCGAAACTGGGGAACCAGGAGCAGCCTGGGAGCACAGAGCTGGAGCACCGTTCTAAGGAAAGCAACTTGAAGCACTGACACTCTCTCCCTGAGCCAGCCCCCTTTTATAAGGGAAGATTGCACCGGATTGGCTGGAAGCAGAGTGTGAATTCAATTGGCAGATCTCTGGTCTCCAACATGGCCGCTCCCAGCACTGGGGACATTCTCAGCTGCAGCACTTTAGCTAACACAGCTCCGGCCCTGACTTCCTGAAACAGAGTCACTGCCAGAGGTCTCTGATGCAGCAACTACCCACCGCAGCGCCCGGCTCACCAGACCCCGGCCCCAGACCTCTAGAAGCCGCACACGCGCCCAAGGACCCGCTGCAAGCAGATCCCCACCGTCGCAGCCACACCAACTACTGGGATGGCAACCCTAGGGAGACCGCACCAGAGGTAAGGCTCCGGATACTGACAAGGTGTTTGTGCCGCCCACTTAGCTTAGCTTAGTCATCCAGCTACCTCCTTGCACCTCTTTTTCTTCTTTGCATAATGTGCTCTTTGGGGCCTAGTTTTTAAAAGTGCCATCCTCTCTGACACTGCAGTGCCACTCCTAGATGGGCCAGGTGTTTGTGCGGCCCACTTGGGTCACTTAACTTAGTCATCCAGCTACCTCATTCCACCTCTTTTTCTTCTTTGCATTATGTGGTCTTTGGGGCCTAGTTTTTAAAACTGCCATCCTGCCTGCCACTGCAGTGCCACTCCTAGATGGGCCAGGTATTTGTGCTGCCCACTTGGGTCACATAGCTTAGTCATCCAGCAACCTCGGTGCAACCTTTTGGCCTAAAAACAATATTGTGAATTGTGAGGTGTTCAGAATAGACTAGAAATGATTGGAAATTAATGTTATTGAGGTTAATAATACCGTAGGAGCAAAATTACCCCCAAATTCTGTGATTTTAGCTGTTTTTATGTTTTTTTCAAAAATCATCCAGATCCAAAACCAAAACCCGAAAGGGTGGTTTTGGCAAAACCAATCCAGATCCAAAACCAAAACACAAAACACAAAAAGTGCCTGCCGCACATCTCTAATATTAATTAAAATAAATCTTTATATTAATAATCATATATAATATATTAAATATTAATATATGTAATTTATAAATATGATTCCATAAATCAATACCGGGGACCTTTGTAGAATCCAAAACCTGCGAGAATCCAACAGTGGGATGATGACATTTGGCCTCGATTAGAGATCCGAGTATGGCAGGAAGTCCCGAGTTGGACTCGGATCCAGACTCGGATGCCAAAGTTTGGGTGGGTTCGGTTCTGGGAGAATTGGACCCACTCATCTCTACCATGAACAATGTTATTTTAATGTAAATGTCTTTTAAATACTGGCTGGTGTATTTGTATTGATTTTTAGTGTATTCATTTGATTTGCAGTATTAAATAGCCAATTACAAAGCACTGTTTGCTACACTGTTTTTCTTTGTTCTTGATATATATTAAGGGTTGAGTATCCCTTAGAAAACAGCTACAAAGTGAAAAGGTAATTTAAGACACTTGATCAACGCTCAGCCGTTTGTTTTGTTTTAAAAGATAACAGTCTTTCAAATTAAACTCTTTTAAAATGCTTAAAATGTTTGTTGTGTCTTTCACATAAGATGGTAGTGCTCTTACATATTTACATAAAAAAGTGTCCACATATTCTAAAAAATGTGAACTAAGAGAGTCGATGCCAGCTATAATTGGTCTCCCTGGGGGTCGATTAAGGATTTGTGTATCTAATAAAAAAATGAGAGTGATGGGGTTAGAAATCATCAAATATTGAATTTTTTCTTTAGTCAGAGCATTGTTGTGCAAGTTAGTGACAAGTATTTTTCATAGCTTGCCTACATAATTCTTCACTGGATCCTGTGGTATGGTTTGATAGGATGTTCTATCATCAAGCAGACACACACACACACACACACACACACACACACACACACACACACACACACACACACACACACACATACATACCTTTATCGGTTTCTTTTAAAACAATCTTTGAGTTTTTCTGAAATCTTTTTAAGGTGTCTTTTGCATGGTTCTTCAGGTTATTCTTCACCACTTAAGGGGCCCGTACATCTGGCAGATATTGGGACTAACAAATTGTTATCAGTTATGATTTTTGCATATGGACCTTTGTACTATGATTTGTACCATGTACAAAATGTGTACCCTGATTCCCTTCCCTCTTATTTTTTGTACCCACAACCTATTTTTGTTAAATTGTAAAACATGAAGAAAAAAAATCAATATTAAAAAAAAAAAAAGGATTTTTGGTTAAAAAGAACACATAAGACTTATTCATACAGAAAATGTTACTCTAGTATCATGTACTGCATGGGAAGGGAGTTCATTTCAATAATTTTCAATCAACAACAAAAAAATCATAGTTTCATACAGAATTAGTTTTTTCCTCTAATAAAGATTTGTATGTATTTGTACCAGGGACGTGTGGTGAGCTAAATGGCTCAAGAGGGTACGCTGTGAACACTAAGCAGACATAATATGAGAAGTATGAAATGTATCTGTCAAAGTGTCATGTATTGTTTCTCCATTACTAAGAAATCAAATCCCTTATATTTTTATTATCAAACACAGGCTCTGAGCAAACCGCCTCTAAAGTCACAATGTATTTGGTGCTTGCTACTAAAGAACCAGGGACTGATTCTAAGTTGCACAATGCTGCAGCCACTTTAGTATCTTTTATTGATACCCCTTTTACACCAGCCAGTATATAACACAGGTTATTGCACATGAACGTGCTTAACCCGTGTTGTTGGCTGGTGTAAAATGGCTCGGGTAGCTTGCAGGGATCAACCCAATTAGCTGTGCAGTGCAAATGGAAGCCGGGTCAATGCGACCCATTTCCCGTTTACACTGTATGGACATCATGTGATCTCCCAGCGCCGCCCCCACCCCGTCACCAGCAGCATCACCAAGCCGCCAATATACCGGGATGGTGACTGCAGATGGAAAGGGGCTGACGCGGGTCGCAGCCGGGTAGCACCAGCGTCAGGCTCCCGGCTGCGACCCGTATTTTTAGATGGAAAAGGGGTATTAGTCACATCTGCTACTTTTTGCTAATGCTATTTTCAGTGCTCCTCCTGGTGTACAAGTCTGTGTCCCAGCATATTTAAATACTGAAATCCCACTTGGTGCGTCACCATGACGCACCACTGAAACTTACACCAGCCCCATACTCCGTCATAGTATGGCATCCAATGTGATTAATTAAATACCTGAGGTCACAGCCAGTACAGCGGTGCACCCGTAACATTTCCATAAAACATCTCTGAGCATCTGCACAGCCCTCTCTCAGTCACTGCCCAAGAGCACCCAGTACATTTCACATGCCATTTGTCTCAGTCAGTACTGCAACTATGTGAATACATGCATTGTAATGCATGCACCGTGTGAATCTTTAGGGATTTTTGCACACATGGAGTAGCAAGAAAATCAGCATTGTATGCGACTCATAATAAGGCACCTAGTGCTTTACCATCTTGTTTAAAGGTCTAAAGCCAATACGGTTACAATGCTTTACTTCACAAACTTCCTTCGGTGTCAGCAAGTGTAGTTTGGCATGCCGCTGTCTACATTGTCATTGTCAACCTTATGATAATCGACAATACATATCTTACTCATAGTATTGTATAGCATGAGTGCAATATAAACCATCAGTGGCATATCTATAATGGGTGCAGTGTCCAGGGGGGCCCACACCACACACCCTGCACCAATTTCTTAAATTTTCACCTCACCAGAGTCCCCCACAGGTGGCAGCATCTCTCAACAAATCTCTGGTAAATGAAGCTGTGGCCATTTTTCCAGAGATTTGCGCAAGCACAGCAAGGAAATCCCTAGGAAAATGGCCACTGTGGCATTTCCCCAGAGTGTGCGCATGTGCAATAGAGTCTGTGCCCCTCTAGTGCTCAGACTATATTGCGCTGATGGGTGCCGGCTGCAGAGGAGGGGGCCACGATGGAGGAGGATGGACATGGCCTCCTCCTCTGAGTATGGTATGTATGGGCATATTAACATAGTATTGTATAGCATGAGTACCCATAGTATTGTATGGCAGGCGTGCTACCAAATGAGCCAGTCTCATTTGGTAGTATTGTACGAATTCTATTAAACTAATTGGGAGATTTATCAAAGCTTGGGAAGAAATCAAGTGGAGAGAGATAAAGTGCAAAGCAATCAGCTTCTGCCATGTTACAGGCTGTGTTTGAAACATGACAGGAGCTGATTGGTTAGTGCTCTATCTCTCCACTTTATCTCTCTCCAACTTTGATAAGTCTTAACCTAAGCATCTAAGTATGAAACCCATATGTAAGGCAGTTTTACATTAAAGACAGACAGGCAGATTATGGTAGCAATAAAAGACTATAGAGCAGGCATGTCCAAACTGCGGCCATCCAGCTGTTGAGAAACTACACATCCCAGCATGCCCTGACACAGCTGTAGCATTCTCTGACAGCAAAAATGTGTCAGGGCATGCTGGGATATGTAGTTTCACAACAGCTGGAGGGCCGCAATTTGGACATGCCTGCTATAGAGGTCTGATAAAGATTTTTATATGAAAAACACTTTTAGAAAATAAACATTGGAACCCTTCATGTATGAAAATATTTTTTTACATATAATTGGATGCTGGAATACTGTACATTTTCAACTATTTCTTTGGAACGCTGGGTCACCTCCTTATCATTGTGTCCACGGTTTGACAAAGAACCTTTAACCCAATACAACATGATTTTTGCAAAATGTGATGTGTATTGTGCACAGTGGGTTTATAGCATTAAAATCTCTATAAAGCACAGTCACAAAAAAATGCTTTTACATCATCTCCATTAAAGTGTGATGTTGTTCATCCAGTTTTGAATCTGCAATTTTTGCTGCTTCCCAGGCTGAAATATAATGATGGAATAATGATGGCGCATGATGAAACCTATGCCATTTTATGGTGAACTTAAATAATCCAAAATTCTATTGAATAACATATTGACAGCTAGTGTGGAAAATGTTCTGCATTTAAAGGCTTATTTAAAAGTATAGGGCTTCCCATTTGTGGTCTTTGCAACCTATTTTTCAATAAATTGTATAATCTTTAAAGTACAGTAGGTCATATGTGCATCCTGTTTAGTTGAAAGAATGTTACCTTGTAATAAACAACTAAAAATGTCCTGAGTTATGTAGATAAGTGGAGAAGTAGCTCATTAGTTTAAATAAGATATGTTTCCAGATTTATATAGCGGATGGTGCAGATGCTCTAATAGACTAAAGCACTTAAAGAAATAGTATTTTCGTGACATAAATTTACAATATTATTCAGTGAATTTTTAAGTGATTATAGTTAGAGATGAGCGGGTTCGGTTTCTCTGAATCCGAACCCGCCCGAACTTCATGTTTTTTTTCACGGGTCCGAGCGACTCGGATCTTCCCGCCTTGCTCGGTTAACCCGAGCGCGCCCGAACGTCATCATGACGCTGTCGGATTCTCGCGAGACTCGGATTCTATATAAGGAGCCGCGCGTCGCCGCCATTTTCACACGTGCATTGAGATTGATAGGGAGAGGACGTGGCTGGCGTCCTCTCCGTTATAGTAGAAAAGAGTAAAGACTGAGTGACTTAGTTATAATTGTGGGGAGGATTGGGGACGGGGAGCAGCTGTTAGGGAGTACAGTGATTTAGATTAGGAGAGAGAGAGAGAGAGAGATTGACCTGATTTACTGGAGCTTAGGAGTACTGTAGAAGAGAGTGCAGAGTTTACTAGTGACTGACCACAGTGACCACCAGACAGTGCAGTTTTATTTAATATATCCGTTCTCTGCCTGAAAAAAACGATACACACAGTGACTCAGTCACATACCATATCTGTGACTGTGTGCACTGCTCACTCAGCCCAGTGTGCTGCATCATCTATGTATATATATTATATATCTGACTGTGCTCAGCTCACACAGCTTATAATTGTGGGGGAGACTGGGGAGCACTGCAGTGCCAGTTATAGGTTATAGCAGGAGCCAGGAGTACATATTATATTAAAATTAAACAGTGCACACTTTTGCTGCAGGAGTGCCACTGCCAGTGTGACTGACCAGTGACCTGACCACACTGACCACCAGTATAGTTAGTAGTATACTATATTGTGATTGCCTGAAAAAGTTAAACACTCGTCGTGTGACTTCACTTGTGTGGTGTTTTTTTTTTTATTCTATAAAAAACTCATTCTGCTGACAGACAGTGTCCAGCAGGTCCGTCATTATATAATATATATACCTGTCCGGCTGGCTGCAGTAGTGATATATATATATTTTTTATATCATTATTTATCATCCAGTCGCAGCAGACACAGTACGGTAGTTCACGGCTGTAGCTACCTCTGTGTCGGCACTCGGCAGGCCGTCCATAATTGTATACCACCTAACCGTGGTTTTTTTTTCTTTCTTCTTTATACATACATAGTACTACGACATCTCTTTATCAACCAGTCTATATTAGCAGCAGACACAGTACAGTACGGTAGTTCACGGCTGTGGCTACCTCTGTGTCGGCACTCGGCAGTCCGTCCATAATTGTATACCACCTTTCTTCTTTATACATACATACTACGACATCTCTTTATCAACCAGTCTATATTAGCAGCAGACACAGTACAGTACGGTAGTTCACGGCTGTGGCTACCTCTGTGTCGGCACTCGGCAGTCCGTCCATAATTGTATACCACCTAACCGTGGTTTTTTTTTCTTTCTTCTTTATACATACATACTACGACATCTCTTTATCAACCAGTCTATATTAGCAGCAGACACAGTACAGTACGGTAGTTCACGGCTGTGGCTACCTTTGTGTCGGCACTCGGCAGTCCGTCCATAATTGTATACCACCTAACCGTGGTTTTTTTTTCTTTCTTCCTTATACATACATACTACGACATCTCTTTATCAACCAGTCTATATTAGCAGCAGACACAGTACAGTACGGTAGTTCACGGCTGTGGCTACCTCTGTGTCAGCACTCGGCAGTCCGTCCATAATTGTATACCACCTAACCGTGGTTTTTTTTTCTTTCTTCTTTATACATACATACTACGACATCTCTTTATCAACCAATCTATATTAGCAGCAGACACAGTACAGTACGGTAGTTCATGGCTGTGGCTACCTCTGTGTCGGCACTCGGCAGTCCGTCCATAATTGTATACTAGTATCCATCCATCTCCATTGTTTACCTGAGGTGCCTTTTAGTTGTGCCTATTAAAATATGGAGAACAAAAATGTTGAGGTTCCAAAATTAGGGAAAGATCAAGATCCACTTCCACCTCGTGCTGAAGCTGCTGCCACTAGTCATGGCCGAGACGATGAAATGCCAGCAACGTCGTCTGCCAAGGCCGATGCCCAATGTCATAGTACAGAGCATGTCAAATCCAAAACACCAAATATCAGTAAAAAAAAGGACTCCAAAACCTAAAATAAAATTGTCGGAGGAGAAGCGTAAACTTGCCAATATGCCATTTACCACACGGAGTGGCAAGGAACGGCTGAGGCCCTGGCCTATGTTCATGGCTAGTGGTTCAGCTTCACATGAGGATGGAGGCACTCAGCCTCTCGCTAGAAAAATGAAAAGACTCAAGCTGGCAAAAGCACCGCAAAGAACTGTGCATTCTTCGAAATCCCAAATCCACAAGGAGAGTCCAATTGTGTCGGTTGCGATGCCTGACCTTCCCAACACTGGACGTGAAGAGCATGCGCCTTCCACCATTTGCACGCCCCCTGCAAGTGCTGGAAGGAGCACCCGCAGTCCAGTTCCTGATAGTCAGATTGAAGATGTCAGTGTTGAAGTACACCAGGATGAGGAGGATATGGGTGTTGCTGGCGCTGGGGAGGAAATTGACCAGGAGGATTCTGATGGTGAGGTGGTTTGTTTAAGTCAGGCACCCGGGGAGACACCTGTTGTCCGTGGGAGGAATAGGGCCGTTGACATGCCAGGTGAAAATACCAAAAAAATCAGCTCTTCGGTGTGGAGGTATTTCAACAGAAATGCGGACAACAGGTGTCAAGCCGTGTGTTCCCTTTGTCAAGCTGTAATAAGTAGGGGTAAGGACGTTAACCACCTCGGAACATCCTCCCTTATACGTCACCTGCAGCGCATTCATAATAAGTCAGTGACAAGTTCAAAAACTTTGGGTGACAGCGGAAGCAGTCCACTGACCAGTAAATCCCTTCCTCTTGTAACCAAGCTCACGCAAACCACCCCACCAACTCCCTCAGTGTCAATTTCCTCCTTCCCCAGGAATGCCAATAGTCCTGCAGGCCATGTCACTGGCAATTCTGACGATTCCTCTCCTGCCTGGGATTCCTCCGATGCATCCTTGCGTGTAAAGCCTACTGCTGCTGGCGCTGCTGTTGTTGCTGCTGGGAGTCGATGGTCATCCCAGAGGGGAAGTCGTAAGACCACTTTTACTACTTCCACCAAGCAATTGACTGTCCAACAGTCCTTTGCGAGGAAGATGAAATATCACAGCAGTCATCCTACTGCAAAGCGGATAACTGAGGCCTTGGCATCCTGGGTGGTGAGAACCGTGGTTCCGGTATCCATCATTACTGCAGAGCCAACTAGAGACTTGCTGGGGGTACTGTGTCCCCGGTACCAAATACCATCTAGGTTCCATTTCTCTAGGCAGGCGATACCGAAAATGTACACAGACCTCAGAAAAAGAGTCACCAGTGTCCTAAAAAATGCAGGTGTACCCAATGTCCACTTAACCACGGACATGTGGACAAGTGGAGCAGGGCAGGGTCAGGACTATATGACTGTGACAGCCCACTGGGTAGATGTATGGACTCCCGCCGCAAGAACAGCAGCGGCGGCACCAGTAGCAGCATCTCGCAAACGCCAACTCTTTCCTAGGCAGGCTACGCTTTGTATCACCGGTTTCCAGAATACGCACACAGCTGAAAACCTCTTACGGCAACTGAGGAAGATCATCGCGGAATGGCTTACCCCAATTGGACTCTCCTGTGGATTTGTGGCATCGGACAACGCCAGCAATATTGTGTGTGCATTAAATATGGGCAAATTCCAGCACGTCCCATGTTTTGCACATACCTTGAATTTGGTGGTGCAGAATTTTTTAAAAAACGAGAGGGGCGTGCAAGAGATGCTGTCGGTGGCCAGAAGAATTGCGGGACACTTTCGGCGTACAGGCACCACGTACAGAAAACTGGAGCACCACCAAAAACTACTGAACCTGCCCTGCCATCATCTGAAGCAAGAAGTGGTAACGAGGTGGAATTCAACCCTCTATATGCTTCAGAGGTTGGAGGAGCAGCAAAAGGCCATTCAAGCCTATACAACTGAGCACGATATAGGAGGTGGAATGCACCTGTCTCAAGTGCAGTGGAGAATGATTTCAACGTTGTGCAAGGTTCTTATACCCTTTGAACTTGCCACACGTGAAGTCAGTTCAGACACTGCCAGCCTGAGTCAGGTCATTCCCCTCATCAGGCTTTTGCAGAAGAAGCTGGAGGCATTGAAGAAGGAGCTAAAAGGGAGCGATTCCGCTAGGCATGTGGGACTTGTGGATGCAGCCCTTAATTCGCTTAACAAGGAGTCACGGGTGGTCAATCTGTTGAAATCAGAGCACTACATTTTGGCCACCGTGCTCGATCCTAGATTTAAAACCTACCTTGGATCTCTCTTTCCGGCAGACACAAGTCTGCTGGGGTGCAAAGACCTGCTGGTGACAAAATTGTCAAGTCAAGCGGAACGCGACCTGTCAACATCTCCTCCTTCACATTCTCCCGCAACTGGGGGTGCGAGGAAAAGGCTCAGAATTCCGAGCCCACCCGCTGGCGGTGATGCAGGGCAGTCTGGAGCGACTGCTGATGCTGACATCTGGTCCGGACTGAAGGACCTGACAACGATTACGGACATGTCGTCTACTGTCACTGCATATGATTCTCTCAACATTGAAAGAATGGTGGAGGATTATATGAGTGACCGCATCCAAGTAGGCACGTCACACAGTCCGTACTTATACTGGCAGGAAAAAGAGGCAATTTGGAGGCCCTTGCACAAACTGGCTTTATTCTACCTAAGTTGCCCTCCCACAAGTGTGTACTCCGAAAGAGTGTTTAGTGCCGCCGCTCACCTTGTCAGCAATCGGCGTACGAGGTTACATCCAGAAAATGTGGAGAAGATGATGTTCATTAAAATGAATTATAATCAATTCCTCCGCGGAGACATTGACCAGCAGCAATTGCCTCCACAAAGTACACAGGGAGCTGAGATGGTGGATTCCAGTGGGGACGAATTGATAATCTGTGAGGAGGGGGATGTACACGGTGATATATCGGAGGATGATGATGAGGTGGACATCTTGCCTCTGTAGAGCCAGTTTGTGCAAGGAGAGATTAATTGCTTCTTTTTTGGGGGGGGTCCAAACCAACCCGTCATATCAGTCACAGTCGTGTGGCAGACCCTGTCACTGAAATGATGGGTTGGTTAAAGTGTGCATGTCCTGTTTTGTTTATACAACATAAGGGTGGGTGGGAGGGCCCAAGGACAATTCCATCTTGCACCTCTTTTTTCTTTTATTTTTCTTTGCGTCATGTGCTGTTTGGGGAGGGTTTTTTGGAAGGGCCATCCTGCGTGACACTGCAGTGCCACTCCTAAATGGGCCCGGTGTTTGTGTCGGCCACTAGGGTCGCTTATCTTACTCACACAGTCAGCTACCTCATTGCGCCTCTTTTTTTCTTTGCGTCATGTGCTGTTTGGGGAGGGTTTTTTGGAAGGGACATCCTGCGTGACACTGCAGTGCCACTCCTAAATGGGCCCGGTGTTTGTGTCGGCCACTAGGGTCGCTTATCTTACTCACACAGTCAGCTACCTCATTGCGCCTCTTTTTTTCTTTGCGTCATGTGCTGATTGGGGAGGGTTTTTTGGAAGGGACATCCTGCGTGACACTGCAGTGCCACTCCTAAATGGGCCCGGTGTTTGTGTCGGCCACTAGGGTCGCTTATCTTACTCACACAGTCAGCTACCTCATTGCGCCTCTTTTTTTCTTTGCGTCATGTGCTGTTTGGGGAGGGTTTTTTGGAAGGGCCATCCTGCGTGACACTGCAGTGCCACTCCTAAATGGGCCCGGTGTTTGTGTCGGCCACTAGGGTCGCTTATCTTACTCACACAGTCAGCTACCTCATTGCGCCTCTTTTTTTCTTTGCGTCATGTGCTGTTTGGGAAGGGTTTTTTGGAAGGGCCATCCTGCGTGACACTGCAGTGACACTCCTAAATGGGCCCGGTGTTTGTGTCGGCCACTAGGGTCGCTTATCTTACTCACACAGTCAGCTACCTCATTGCGCCTCTTTTTTTCTTTGCGTCATGTGCTGTTTGGGGAGGGTTTTTTGGAAGGGACATCCTGCGTGACACTGCAGTGCCACTCCTAAATGGGCCCGGTGTTTGTGTCGGCCACTAGGGTCGCTTATCTTACTCACACAGTCAGCTACCTCATTGCGCCTCTTTTTTTCTTTGCGTCATGTGCTGTTTGGGGAGGGTTTTTTGGAAGGGACATCCTGCGTGACACTGCAGTGCCACTCCTAAATGGGCCCGGTGTTTGTGTCGGCCACTAGGGTCGCTTATCTTACTCACACAGTCAGCTACCTCATTGCGCCTCTTTTTTTCTTTGCGTCAAGTGCTGTTTGGGGAGGGTTTTTTGGAAGGGACATCCTGCGTGACACTGCAGTGCCACTCCTAGATGGGCCAGGTGTTTGTGTCGGCCACTAGGGTCGCTTAGCTTAGTCATCCAGCGACCTCGGTGCAAATTTTAGGACTAAAAATAATATTGTGAGGTGTGAGGTATTCAGAATAGACTGAAAATGAGTGGAAATTATGGTTTTTGAGGTTAATAATAATATGGGATCAAAATGACCCCCAAATTCTATGATTTAAGCTGTTTTTTAGGGTTTTTTGAAAAAAACACCCGAATCCAAAACACACCCGAATCCGACAAAAAAAATTCGGTGAGGTTTTGCCAAAACGCGGTCGAACCCAAAACACGGCCGCGGAACCGAACCCAAAACCAAAACACAAAACCCGAAAAATTTCAGGCGCTCATCTCTAATTATAGTTAAGGAATGTATAAGAAATATAAATTAATTTATATGCCAAGTATGCTTTATATTTTGCTACAAGTGTACTGCTACGTGAATAATGGCTGCAAAACATTTTTTAATGCAAATTGAATGGCTTCTGTACTGTGAATGAAAATGTACTCTATGCACATCAAATTTAATGTGTTCAACCTGCGCTACCACACACACGAGCAGATAAAACACTGATGGAGCTCGCCCTATAAAACTCCTAAAACATATGAAACAAAAGATGGACAGTGTTCACAGCGCTGTGTGGAAGGACCTCTGAGTGACCATGTAATACCCCTCAATCACTGATGCCAAAATGGTGACTGTAGGAAAGAGACTTACATTTGGGTTCTCACCCGTAGACCCTGAAAGGTTTCTTTATGTTCCAGTTTAGGAAATCTCATAAAGATTTGGTACAGAATATATTTAATTCTGATGATGATGTATCCTTACAGGATGAGGACCTAGAAAGTGCTTTCCAAAGACTAGAGAAATTGCTTATAAAAGAAAGCAAGGTCTGGTGGGACGATACATTAAGGATAAATTAATCTCGAGGTATAAGAATGAATAAATTACCCTCTTTTGTAGGTGAATCTGAAACATTTAAAAAAGAATGGTTTAATATTTTAGATTATTGTTCCTTTCAATTAATGGGATTAATTATCAAGGATAAAAGGAGATATCTGTCTAAAATAAAGGAGGATTTGGAAACTTTAGAAACCCTCATTAAACCTTTTGCTGATATTGAGAATTATAAACACTTAGAAGAAAATACTTTATATAAAGTACAGAAGAATGAGAGATTGATTATTGGTAAAAAAAAAACAGAAGAAATACAAACGAGATAAAAAGGATTATGAGGAGAATTTAGTATATAAAGATGTTGATTTGAATAAACAAGTTGAATCAGATAATTCCACAAAGATTAATGCGCCAAAAAGCAAATGAGACACACAGTTTGGAAATCGTGAAAAAGAGAGATCCAACTGGGTTCCAAATGAAAGAAAGGCTACCCATAATTTTTCGGATTATAGGGGGAATCAGAGTAATCAGGAACAAGGAAGTTTCATAATCACTTATTGGAATAAATCAGAAATCTCCATTATCAATTTGATAATAGAAGAGGCTGGAGAAGTGATTCTGAAGAACCTGTTCTGACTTTTTTCACTGGCCGTCTGGCCAGAGATTCACGTTCCCCTTTTTTAGAAAGTGTACATCCGTACAGGGGACACAGGTAACCACCAAGAAAATACACCCACGTGGGCGCAGGGTGGGTAAGAGAGATAAGAAGAGAAATTAGATAATTAATAATAAAAAGAATGAGGATGTGACCCCGGGAATTCAGGATTGAGCAATAGATAACCCTGTACTCGGTGGGGAAAGTAAAAATAAGAAATTAGGAGGCACAAAAGTGTATAATCTAAGTAAATATAGCCTGTCAGCAGATGAGTCAGATCTGCTGGATAAGGGTTTGAAATTTGCCCCCACCAATCAGATAAACGAATTTGAGGTATATGTAGACCTCCAGAAATTTGTGAGGAAACTTGCTATAAAAAAAAAAAATCGCCAGAGAAAGATGGGGAATCCGTAACTGATAATATACCGAGTGAAATCAACATCTATAGGAAGAAGTCAACTTTTTTCCCCAAACATAAAAAGGAATGTTTTATTTCCGCATTGAAAATTTAGTGAAGGAGAGTCTTGAGAAATGTAATTTTAGGCCAGTAAGGAAGTTTAATCTAACTAAAGCACAGAGAGGGGCCGTTTCCTCACTTAAAAGAAATAGTGAGATTGTGATTAAGCCCACAGATAAGGGGGGAGGGGTGGTTATCCTGTATAGGGATATGTACCACAGTGAACTCCTATGTCAACTTAGTGATAAGGGTACATGTAGGAAATTGAAATCAGATCCATTGGGAGACATACAGAGGAAACTGGATGTTTTCCTAGAACTGTATGTAGGTAATATGGTCATATCCATGGAATAAATGGGCTATATTAAAGTAGATAATTCATCTATTCCTGTGATTTATCTTTTGCCCAAGATTCATAAATCTTTGGAGAAACCTCTGGGCCACCCCATAGTGGCTGGTGTGAATTCGATCACAGGCAAACTCTCAGCTTTTTTAGATTCCAAAATACGGGTTCACTACGGCTGGCCGGCGGTCGGGCTCCCGGCGACCAGCATCCCGGCGCCGGGAGCCCGACCGCCGGCTTACCGACAGCTTGGCGAGCGCAAATGAGCCCCTTGCGGGCTCGCTGCGCTCGCCACGCTACGGGCACGGTGGCGCGCTACGCGCGCCACACTATTTTATTCTCCCTCTATGGGGGTCGTGGACCCCCACGAGGGAAAATAATTGTCAGTATTCCGGCTGTCGGGCTCCCGGCGCCGGTATACTGAGCGCCGGGAGCCCGACCGCCGGCAAACAGAAGACCACCCCAAAATACAACCTTTAACTTTGAAAACACAAGCTCACTTAAAGGATACCATTTAAATTATAAACATCCTTTCTGAAATCACTTGGTCACCGGGTTTTGTGTTAGTAACTGTGGACGTTAAGTCCTTATATACTATAATTCAACATACGAAGGGTCTAGAAGCTATTGAGTACCACTTAATGAAAGAAGGTTTGGACTTTGCCAATTTGAACTTCATAAAAGATGGTGTTGCATTGATCATGGAAAATAACATCTTATGTATATCGGTGGTCATTCCGAGCTGTTCGCTTGCTAGCTGCTTTTAGCAGCATTGCAAACGCTAGGCCGCCGCCCTCTGGGAGTGTATCTTAGCTTATCAGAATTGCGAACGAAAGATTAGCAGAATTGCTACTGAATAATTTCTTGCAGTTTCTGAGTAGCTCCAGACCTACTCCTAGATTGCGATCACCTCAGTCCGTTTAGTGGTTTGACGTCACAAACACCACGCCCTGCGTTTGGCCAGCCACTCCCCCGTTTCTCCAGCCACTCCTGCGTTTTTACCTGGCACGCCTGCATTTTTTAGCACACTCCCTGAAAACGCCAAGTTGCCGCCCTGAAACACCCACTTCCTGTTAATCACACTACGATAACTCGAGCATTGAAAAAATTTCGCTCGAGCTTGTGCAAATCTCCAAAGTTTTGTGTTAAATTACTAAGCACATACGTGCTGTGTACCATGCGCATGCACATTTTCCACCTAATTGCTGCGTTGCGAAAAACGGCAACGAGCGAACAACTCGGAATGACCACCATCATACATAAGATTTATGATATACAGGCTGATAATATAGAGATCAATTTTGAATAGAGATGTTATGATCATCAGCTAGTGGGGAAACTAGGCATGATGTGTGCATTAGTGAGAGGAAAACCATGCTGGGTGTTCAATCTAAACGAATCAGGAAGGATACGGGAAAAATTAGGTTTATTACTGGTTACATGAAACTGCATAAAATGATTGAAAAGATCATCAGTAAGCATTGGGACCTTTTAATTAGAGAATCAGAATTGAAAAAATTTCTAACTGACAAACCCATCTTTTCTTATAGACGAGAAAAACAGGAATGAGACAGTGCTGACTGAGATGGATTGTCTTATAAAAATACAGTGATATTTAATGAATTAAAATTAAAGTACAAATAAAATGTTTAAGATTAAATTGGTCACACTGCACCAATGAGCTTCTATTCACCATACATATATAAGTTAGTCACTTGCCGCTTGCTCCAATGTCCCCATGGGACCCGCACAGTTTGAATGTCCCTTATCCTGGGGTTGTTGCACAGTCCCCGGGCCGAATACTTGTAATAACAACGCTGGAGGAATATCTGTCCCAGTAGTGTGGCAATACAACAGGAAAGTCATCACCAGTAGTGCGTAGTTGTAATGAGGTTCAGTCCTTGGTATATGGATGTGGGTTCAAGTAGCAGCGCTTTTTGGCAGAGTCCACAGAGGTCCAAGCGGTGATGAATAATCAGTGAAGAGGTGACACAGGCTCACACCTGACGCATTTCACAGCTAACTGCTGCTTTATCAAAGGTGACTGTGATCCTAACTGGCAGTGTATTTATACCTAAGTTAATTACTCCATTCATTACAGCTGGTCAGACAATCCATCTCATTACATATATGTAAATTACTAAAAATCATCACTATATGTGTTATGTAGACGGACTCAAGGCAATATAGAAGACACAATATACAATATGAACCGTTTTACCTTATTTTTATTGTTAAAATACATTAAAATTCAGTCCGGGAATGCTGGAACGCACGCGGACTTCCGGACTTCTGGTCGGTGACCCGCATTGGTTGTTATGGAGATAGAGTCTACCTCTTCTCCAATCATGTGCTACGGATGTAGTCACTTCCGGTCCGTGGCCCGCATTAGTTGTTATGGAGATAGAGTCTACCTCTACTCCAATCATGTGGCGCAAACATGGTCACGTGACCGGCATTCAGTGGAGCGCATATTGCGCTACAGAACCTATCTATATTCGTCCGGCTAATAACATAGTAATGGTGCATAAATTATCTATTTTTTCTAGCCTTCCGTCATCTGATCTTTGCATTGGTGGATAGGGGGAGTTTCATTTAATAAAGTCACATGATTAATACAGAGCAATCTTATACCTCATTCACTATCCAGTTATTTTGCTATTGTTATCTTAATGTAAACAAAATCAATTGCTTCATACAGTGATCAGGTAAGTATCTGTGCATGATTACCTTAGGGCATGTCAATAAACAAAATGTGTCAAAAATAAGAGTGCATAATTGTTACTTAGTATGTAATTATCTACATCTAGGGAGGCACAACATCAGTTCTTGAGAATTAAGTGAAACTTTATAGCAATTGAACTAGAAAGGAATCTTTTATTTGATGCTATAAATTGCATCAACAGATTCTACTGGCTCACTGAGACCCACCAATATATCAAGATCTAACTAAAAGAATATAATAGCACTAAAGGGGGGGAAAAGGCTCACTATATAGTGCATGATTAGATTAAATTAAATCAATGGCTACACTAATGGAAGATGTTCAGAGCATTACTATATTCAAAATGGGGGAGTCTTCATGATTTAGATTACACAATTGAGTTCTACTGACTCATTTAGACCTGCAGGGAATATGCTATTTATTTTAAGCATCCAGAATACTTCTTGTTTGCAGAGGGTCTTTTACCGATCCCCCCCTCGTATCGTTTTACAGATGGATTCTAAGCCCATCACCTTCAAGCATTTGGGGTTTCCTTTATGGAAATCCACATAGTGTTTAGATACACTGTGTGTTTGGACTTTTTTCAAGATGTTTCTGCGGTGCTTGAGGAATCTTACTTTAAGGGGACGTGTAGTCCTCCCGATATATTTTAAGTTACACCCGCAGGTCAACATATAGATTACGTAAGATGTATTACAGTTCATGTATGTTTTTATTTCATATGGTTTCTCCTCCCCATCTATATTAATCCTCACAGTATGATCGGCTGTAAAATTGCAGGTTAAACATCTATTCCTGCCACATTTAAAAAAACCTTTAGTTTTTGTGCTTAACTGTGTGAGCCAGTCTGTTTTTTCCGAGTTTCTTTTAAGATTATTGCCTTCCTCAATTCTTTTCAGGTGGCTAGGGGCTAATTTATTTTTAAGAGACTTATCCTTTCGAAAAAGGAAATTCGGTTCTTTTGGAAGAATATTGACTAATATGCTATCTTGTTTTAAAATATTATAGTTTTTTGATATAATTTCTCTTACTTCTGCATGACAGTTATTATAAGTTGAAATAAATGATATATCTAAAGATGGGTTCTTATCTCTTTTATTTTTACAATTATCCTTAGGTGGATTGAGGAGTTGTTCTCTTTCAGTACTCTTTACCTCATTCAGTGCATTTTCTAATAAATGACCTGGGTACCCTCTATCTGCAAAAGAATCTATCATGGTTTTTGCTTGGGAATCAAAGGAAGTCATATAGGAGCAGTTTCTCCTGATACGTAGTAATTGACTCTTAGGAATGCCTTTTTTCCATGATGAATGATGTGCACTATTAAAGTGTAAATAGGCATTTGTGCCTGTCTCTTTTACATAATTACATGTGAAGATTTTTTTATTTACAACTTCTACCGAAACATCCAAAAAATTTATAGAAGAAGTGTTGAAGGAGTGAGTGAAAGTGAGGTTATACGAATTATTATTCAAATACGTGACGAAGGAAAGTGCCGATGCGTAATCCCCATCCCAAATAATAAATAAATCATCTATGTAGCGCCCGTAGAGGATCAGGTGCGCGCCGAACTCGCCCCCCCCCCACGAGCCGGTCTTCACCTCGCCCATGTAGAGGTTGGCGTAGCTCGGCGCGAACCTGGTCCCCATGGCTGTGCCCATCACCTGAAGATAAAACGTGTCCAAAAATAAAAAGTAATTGTGTTTTAAAATGAAAGAAATAGAATCCAGAATAAACTGTTTGTGTTTCTCCCTGAGGTCACCATCTTTATCTAATCGATTAGCGATCGTGTGCATACCTAAATCATGGGGAATGTTTGAATATAGACTCTGTATGTCTAATGTCAAGAACGCATAAGAGTCCTCCAATTTTATGTCTTTTATCATATTTAAAAAGTGTGTGGTATCTTTGATGTGTGACCTCAGGGTAGAAACACGTGACTGTAAATGTGAATCAACATAATGGGATAAATTAGAGGTGAGGGAACTTACACCAGAAATGATAGGACGACCAGGGGGTGACGTGAGGGATTTGTGTATCTTGGGGAGGTGGTAATAAGTTGGTTCAATTGGGTGAGGACAAAAAAGAAATTGATATTCTTCTTTTGTGATGACATTCTCACCAACTGCATCTAAAAGGAGGTGTTGAAGTTCTGATAAATATTTCTCTGTTGGGTCAGTTGATAATGTTGTGTAAAAAGTTTTATCTCCTAACTGTCTCTCGGCTTCCTTTATATAATATTTCCGGTCCTGTATTATGAGCCCCCCCCCCCCCCCCCCCCTTATCAGTAGCCTTGAAAATAATCGAGCTGTCTTTAGTGAGTTTTCTCAGGGCTTTCTTTTCCCATTTGTTAATGTTCTCTTTTTTCTTTGTGGTTTTTGTATTTTCTATACATAATGTTTTAAAGTCGTCTAATGTAGTTTTATAAAAACTCTCTATACTTACACCTTTAGATTTAATCGGATAAAAATCTGATTTATTTTTGAAATGTTTATGTTCATCACTGATATCAAAAATCTTAATATTCTCAGGGGATGATCCTACTGAATTCTCCTCAAGGAGTTCCGTGAGTATCTGTATGGCTGCTGTATCTCCTGTATCTAATAAAATAGGATATGCTTCCTCTGCATTTTTTAATAAAGTTTGTTTAGCAAAATATTTTTTACGACACATGGTTCTTACAAACTGATTCAGTTCTATGAACAAATCAAAAATATTCGGGGGCGCAGTGGGGGAAAATTTTAATCCTTTAGCTAGTAGTTGAATTTCACTTTCTGACAATTTCTTTGAGGATAGGTTAAATATGTTTTTTCCTTGACTCTTTCTTCTTAAGGCTTTTACTCTATTAAGTGTTTCTTTCTTGCCTCCTCTTCTTCCTCCAGGCTTGGGTTTCTTCTCCTCTTTAGAGGGTCCCTTTGCCACTCTCTGTCCCTGTCCCAGGTTCCCTGTCTTCGTTGTTCTAAAAAACTTTCTTTGCTACTGGTTGGCATTAATTCCTTAGATTTTGGCCTTGCTCCTGGTTCTAAGGTTGTTCTTTTTTGATGTTCTAATATTTCTACTCTCTTTTCTCTTTCTGATGTTCTATCTCTATCAACAAACCGCTGGTTGTTTTGTGAGCGATATTGTTGTCTCCCTCTGTTCCTGAAATTTCTAGGACTATCTGTCCTAAAGTCTCTATACTGAGTATATTCCATACCCTTAGTAGTATCCTTTCTCCCTAGATTCTGACTTCTGTCTCTGTTTTTCTGATACCTATAGGTCCTAACATTGCCTGATCTGTAATCTTCCAAATCTCGTTGGAACTTTTTACACTTGGTGTTAATCAAGGACTGTTCAAATTTGGTAACTTGTTCGGTTACAAATGAATCCCTCTCTTTATATTCCCTATCTTGACAAAAAGGTTCTAAATCAACTTTTAGAGCTTCAATTTCAATTTCTAATTTTTTCACTTTGGAACTTCTATATTCAATGACAAGTTCCATCAATGAAAAAGAACATTTATCTAGTATTGCTTCCATCTGGTTTGGAATTCTGTTGTGTCTTGGAATATGGAGGGTTTGAAAAGTCTGAGTCCTCTTGGTATTCATTTTTTATCTGAATATTTTTGTAAATTGACACTGTCCAACCAGTGTCTGGACTCAGACTTTAACAAATCCTCCAATTTCCGAAAATCGTTTCTGAGTTTATCATCAGTTTTTTCTTCTTTATTTCTCTCTAGGGGCATATCCCATTTTGAGAGGTATGATTGCCTTCTATTGAGTCTATCGTGGAAATTGGAAAAACAGCTCATGCTGCCCCTTTAGGACTATGTATATGTGCAAAAACAAAAATAACCAACTAGGTTGGAAGGGGCGCTCTAGCTGTGGCTCCAATTTATGTGTATTAAGCAGCTGTCTAAATAGGCTAGTCACACCTATATCATAATACATACAAACAAGAAAAACAGGTATGAGACAGCGCTGACTGAGATGGATTGTCTTATAAAAATACAGTGATATTGAAAGAATTAAAATTAGAGTACAAATAAAATGTTTAAGATTAAATTGGTCACACTGCACCAATGAGCTTCTAGTCATGGTGACTAGAAGCTCATTGGTGCAGTGTGACCAATTTAATCTTAAACATTTTATTTAGCTGCATATGGTACATATATAAGTTAGTCACTTGCCGCTTGCTCCAATGTCCCCATGGGACCCGCACAGTTTGAATGTCCCTTATCCTGGGGTTGTTGCACAGTCCCCGGGCCGAATACTTGTAATAACAACGCTGGAGGAATATCTGTCCCAGTAGTGTGGCAATACAACAGGAAAGTCCTCATCAGTAGTGCGTAGTTGTAATGAGGTTCGGTCCTTGGTATATGGATGTGGGTTCAAGTAGCAGCGCTTTTTGGCAGAGTCCACAGAGGTCCAAGCGGTGATGAATAATCAGTGAAGAGGTGACACAGGCTCACACCTGACGCGTTTCACAGCTAACTGCTGCTTTATCAAAGGTGACTGTGATCCTAACTGGCAGTGTATTTATACCTAAGTTAATTACTCCATTCATTACAGCTGGTCAGACAATCCATCTCATTACATATATGTAAATTACTAAAAATCATCACTATGTGTGTTATGTAGATAGACTCAAGGCAATATGGAAGACACAATATACAATATGAACCGTTTTACCTTATTTTTATTGTTAAAATACATTAAAATTCAGTCCGGGAATGCTGGAAAGCACACGGACTTCCGGACTTCCGGTCGGTGACCCGCATTGGTTGTTATGGAGATAGAGTCTACCTCTTCTCCAATCATGTGCTACGGACGTAGTCACTTCTGGTCCGTGGCCCGCATTAGTTGTTATGGAGATAGAGTCTACCTCTACTCCAATCATATGGCGCAAACATGGTCACGTGACCGGCATTCAGTGGAGCGCATATTGCGCTACAGAACCTATCTATATTCGTCCGGCTAATAACATAGTAATGTTGCATAAATTATCTATTTTTTCTAGCCTTCTGTCATCTGATCATTGCATTGGTGGATAGGGGGCGTTTCATTTAATAAAGTCACATGATTAATACAGAGCAATCTTATACCTCATTCACTATCCAGTTATTTTGCTATTGTTATCTTAATGTAAACAAAATCAATTGCCTCATACAGTGATCAGGTAAGTATCTGTGCATGATTACCTTAGGGCATGTCAATAAACAAAATGTGTCAAAAATAAGAGTGCATAATTGTTACTTAGTATGTAATTATCTACATCTAGGGAGGCACAACATCAGTTCTTGAGAATTAAGTGAAACTTTATAGCAATTGAACTAGAAAGGAATCTTTTATATGATGCTATAAATTGCATCAACAGATTCTACTGGCTCACTGAGACCCACCAATATATCAAGATCTAACTAAAAGAATATAATAGCACTAAAGGGGGGGAAAAGGCTCACTATATAGTGCATGATTAGATTAAATTAAATCAATGGCTACACTAATGGAAGATGTTCAGAGCATTACTATATTCAAAATGGGGGAGTCTTCATGATTTAGATTACACAATTGAGTTCTACTGACTCATTTAGACCTGCAGGGAATATGCTATTTATTTTAAGCATCCAGAATACTTCTTGTTTGCAGAGGGTCTTTTACCGATCCCCCCCTCGTATCGTTTTACAGATGGATTCTAAGCCCATCACCTTCAAGCATTTGGGGTTTCCTTTATGGAAATCCACATAGTGTTTAGATACACTGTGTGTTTGGACTTTTTTCAAGATGTTTCTGCGGTGCTCGAGGAATCTTACTTTAAGGGGACGTGTAGTCCTCCCGATATATTTTAAGTTACACCCGCAGGTCAACATATAGATTACGTAAGATGTATTACAGTTCATGTATGTTTTTATTTAATATGGTTTCTCCTCCCCATCTATATTAATCCTCACAGTATGATCGGCTGTAAAATTGCAGGTTAAACATCTATTCCTGCCACATTTAAAAAAACCTTTAGTTTTTGTGCTTAACTGTGTGAGCCAGTCTGTTTTTTCCGAGTTTCTTTTAAGATTATTGCCTTCCTCAATTCTTTTCAGGTGGCTAGGGGCTAATATATTTTTAAGAGACTTATCCTTTTGAAAAATGAAATTCAGTTCTTTTGGAAGAATATTGACTAATATGCTATCTTGTTTTAAAATATTATAGTTTTTTGATATAATTTCTCTTACTTCTGCATGACAGTTATTATAAGTTGAAATAAATGATATATCTAAAGATGGGTTCTTATCTCTTTTATTTTTACAATTATCCTTAGGTGGATTGAGGAGTTGTTCTCTTTCAGTACTCTTTACCTCATTCAGTGCATTTTCTAATAAATGACCTGGGTACCCTCTATCTGCAAAAGAATCTATCATGGTTTTTGCTTGGGTATCAAAGGAAGTCATATTGGAGCAGTTTCTCCTGATACGTAGTAATTGACTCTTAGGAATGCCTTTTTTCCATGATGAATGATGTGCACTATTAAAGTGTAAATAGGCATTTGTGCCTGTCTCTTTTACATAATTACATGTGAAGATTTTTTTATTTACAACTTCTACCGAAACATCCAAAAAATTAATAGAAGAAGTGTTGAAGGAGTGAGTGAAAGTGAGGTTATACGAATTATTATTCAAATACGTGACGAAGGAAAGTGCCGATGCGTAATCCCCATCCCAAATAATAAATAAATCATCTATGTAGCGCCCGTAGAGGACCAAGTGCGCGCCGAACTCGCCCCCCCCCCCACACGAGCCGGTCTTCGACCTCGCCCATGTAGAGGTTGGCGTAGCTCGGCGCGAACCTGGTTACCATGGCTGTGCCCATCACCTGAAGATAAAACGTGTCCAAAAATAAAAATTAATTGTGTTTTAAAATGAAAGAAATAGAATCCAGAATAAACTGTTTGTGTTTCTCCCTGAGGTCACCATCTTTATCTAATCGATTAGCGATCGTGTGTATACCTAAATCATGGGGAATGTTTGAATATAGACTCTGTATGTCTAATGTCAAGAACGCATAAGAGTCCTCCAATTTTATGTCTTTTATCATATTTAAAAAGTGTGTGGTATCTTTGATGTGTGACCTCAGGGTAGAAACACGTGACTGTAAATGTGAATCAACATAATGGGATAAATTAGAGGTGAGGGAATTTACACCAGAAATGATAGGACGACCAGGGAGTGACGTGAGGGATTTGTGTATCTTGGGGAGGTGGTAAAAAGTTGGTACAATTGGGTGAGGACAAAAGAGAAATTGATATTCTTCTTTTGTGATGACATTCTCACCAACTGCATCTAAAAGGAGGTGTTGAAGTTCTGATAAATATTTCTCTGTTGGGTCAGTTGATAATGTTGTGTAAAAAGTTTTATCTCCTGACTGTCTCTCGGCTTCCTTTATATAATCTTTCCGGTCCTGTGTTATGAGCCCCCCCCCCCCCCTTATCAGCAGCCTTGAAAATAATCGAGCTGTCTTTAGTGAGTTTTCTTAGGGCTTTCTTTTCCCATTTGTTAATGTTCTCTTTTTTCTTTGTGGTTTTTGTATTTTCTATACATAATGTTTTAAAGTCGTCTAATGTAGTTTTATAAAAACTCTCTATACTTACACCTTTAGATTTAATCGGATAAATATCTGATTTATTTTTTAAATGTTTACGTTCATCACTGATATCAAAAATCTTAATATTCTCAGGGGATGATCCTACTGAATTCTCCTCAAGGAGTTCCGTGAGTATCTGTATGGCTGCTGTATCTCCTGTATCTAATAAAATAGGATATGCTTCCTCTGCATTTTTTAATAAAGTTTGTTTAGCAAAATATTTTTTACGACACATGGTTCTTACAAACCAATTCAGTTCTATGAACAAATCAAAAATATTCGGGGGCGCAGTGGGGGAAAATTTTTAATCCTTTAGCTAGTAGTTGAATTTCATTTTCTGACAATTTCCTTGAGGATAGGTTAAATATGTTTTTTCCTTGACTCTTTCTTCTTAAGGCTTTTACTCTATTAAGTGTTTCTTTCTTGCCTCCTCTTCTTCCTCTAGGCTTGGGTTTCTTCTCCTCTTTAGAGGGTCCCTTTGCCACTATCTGTCCCTGTCCCAGGTTCCCTTTCTTCGTTGTTCCAAAAAAACTTTCTTTGCTACTGGTTGGCATTAATTCCTTAGATTTTGGCCTTGCTCCTGGTTCTAAGGTTGTCCTTTTTTGATGTTCTGATGTTTCTACTCTCTTTTCTCTTTCTGATGTTCTATCTCTATCAACATACTGGTGGTTGTTTTGTGAGCTATATTGTTGTCTCCCTCTGTTCCTGAAATTTCTAGGACTATCTGTCCTAAACTCTCATTACTGAGTATATTCCATACCCTTAGTAGTATCCTTTCTCCCTAGATTCTGACTTCTGTCTCTGTTTTTCTGATACCTATAGGTCCTAACATTGCCTGATCTGTAATCTTCCAAATCTCGTTGGATTTTTTACACTTGGTGTTAATCAAGGACTGTTCAAATTTGGTAACTTGTTCGGTTACAAATGAATCCCTCTCTTTATATTCCCTATCTTGACAAAAAGGTTCTAAATCAACTTTTAGAGTTTTAATTTAAATTTCTAATTTTTTCACTTTGGAACTTCTATATTCAATGACAAGTTCCATCAATGAAAAAGAACATTTATCTAGTATTGCTTCCATCTGGTTTGGAATTCTGTTGTGTCTTGGAATATGGAGGGTTTGAAAAGTCTGAGTCCTCTTGGTTTTAATTTTTTATCTGAATACTTTTGTAAATTGACACTGTCCAACCAGTGTCTGGACTCAGACTTTAACAAATCCTCCAATTTCCGAAAATCGTTTCTGAGTTGATCATCAGTTTTTTCTTCTTTATTACTCTCTATGGGCATATCCCATTTTAAGTGGTATGATTGCCTTCTATTGAATCTATCGTGGAAATTGGAAAAACAGCTCATGCTTCCCCTTTAGGACTATGTATATGTGCAAAAACAAAAATAACCAACTAGGTTGGAAGGGGCGCTCTAGCTGTGGCTCCAATTTATGTGTATTAAGCAGCTGTCTAAATAGGCTAGTCACACCTATATCATAATACATACAAACAAGAAAAACAGGAATGAGACAGCGCTGACTGAGATGGATTGTCTTATAAAAATATAGTGATATTGAATGAATTAAAATTAGAGTACAAATAAAATGTTTAAGATTAAATTGGTCACACTGCACCAATGAGCTTCTAGTCACCATACATATATAAGTTAGTCACTTGCCACTTGCTCCAATGTCCCCATGGGACCCGCACAGTTTGAATGTCCCTTATCCTGGGGTTGTTGCACAGTCCCCGGGCCGAATACTTGTAATAACAACGCTGGAGGAATATCTGTCCCAGTAGTGTGGCAATACAACAGGAAATTCCTCACCAGTAGTGCGTAGTTGTAATGAGGTTCGGTCCTTGGTATATGGATGTGGGTTCAAGTAGCAGCGCTTTTTGGCAGAGTCCACAGAGGTCCAAGCGGTGATGAATAATCAGTGAAGAGGTGACACAGGCTCACACCTGACGCGTTTCACAGCTAACTGCTGCTTTATCAAAGGTGACTGTGATCCTAACTGGAAGTGTATTTATACCTAAGTTAATAACTCCATTCATTACAGCTGGTCAGACAATCCATCTCATTACATATATGTAAATTACTAAAAATCATCACTATATGATCATCACTATATTTTTATAAGACAATCCATCTCAGTCAGCGCTGTTTCATTCCTGTTTTTCTTGTTTGTATGTATTATGATATAGGTGTGACTAGCCTATTTAGACAGCTGCTTAATACACATAAATTGGAGCCACAGCTAGAGCGCCCCTTCCAACCTAGTTGGTTATTTTTGTTTTTTCACTTATAGACGAGCTAAAAATGTAAAAAGTTTGTTAGTGAAAAGTGCGCTTCCAGTAGAAAAATGACAACCAGAATAACATCCAAGGGTTTTTATAAATGTGGGTTTTGCAGCATGTGTAAAATACGCAAAACTGAGCGCAAAACTACAGAGAATAGATCTAATGTTACCCAGCATATTATTTACACGGTTAAGGATTTTATCACATGTTGTAGTAGTGTAACCCCAGACATGTAAAGAATTTCTGTGGTATCCAAATTGCTAAAACTAGTTGGAGAACCAAAAATACCAAAGTGGTTCTAGCCAGAAAGGAAATGCAAACTTTTTTTTATATGAAAACTCTCAATCCGAAGGGTTTGAATGGGGATTTTGAAACCAAGTGGTTTCTATAAGAATCTTTGAGGTATACTAATCCTGTGTTTTTCTCTCCTGTGTGCCTGAGATGGATGTATGTATATTCTTTTTATGCATAATGTGTTAAAGATGCATGTACTATTAATAAGGTTGAGATATACAGTTGCAATAAAAAGTATGTGAACCCTTTGGAATTTCCTGGATTTGTGCATAAATTGGTCATAATTAGAGATGAGCGGGTTCGGTTTTACTCGGATTTACTCGGATTTACCCGAACCTCCTTATTGGCTTACGGATGTCACGTGTTTTAGTTAGCCAATAAGAAAAA
This sequence comes from Pseudophryne corroboree, assembly GCF_028390025.1. Taxonomy (NCBI): domain Eukaryota; kingdom Metazoa; phylum Chordata; class Amphibia; order Anura; family Myobatrachidae; genus Pseudophryne; species Pseudophryne corroboree. The sequence goes on from NC_086448.1 coordinate 286,919,603, forward strand.
AACAGAAAAAAAGAACTTGCGATAGTTCTGGCGTTAAGAACCGAGTAAATCCGAACCCGCTCATCTCTAGTCATAATATGTGTTCTGATCTTCATCTAAGTCAGAACAATAGACAAACACAGTCTGCTGGAACTAATACCACACAAACAATTATATGTTCTCATGTTTTTATTGAACACACCATGTAAACATTCACAGTGCAGGGTGGACAAAGTATGTGAACCCTTGGATTTAATAACTGGTTGACCGTCCTTTGGCAGCAATAACCTCAACCAAACGTTTCCTATATTTGCATATTAGACCTGCACAATGGTCAGGAGGAATTTTGGACCATTCCTTTTTACAAAACTGTTTCAGTTCAGCAATATTCTTGGGTTGTCTGGTGTGAATTGCTCTCTTGAGGTCATGCCACAACATCTCAATCGGGTTGAGGTCAGGACTCTGACTGGGTCACTCCAGAAGGTGTATTTTCTTCTGTTGAAGCCATTCTGTTGTTGATTTACTTCTGTGGTTTGGGTTGTTGTCCTGTTGCATCACCCATCATCTGTTGAGCCTCAATTGGTGGACAGATGGCCTTACGTTCTCCTGCAAAATGTCTTGATAAACTTGGGAATTAATTTTTCCGTCGATGATAGTTATCTCTCCAGGCCCTGAGGCAGCAAAGCAGCCCCAAACCATGATGCCCCCTCCACCATACTTCACAGTTGGGGTGAGGTTTTGATGTTGGTGTGCTGTGCCTTTTTTTCTCCACACATAGTGTTGTGTGTTCCTTCCAAACAACTCAACTTTGGTTTCATCTGTCCACAGAATATTTTGCCAGTAGTGCTGTGGAACATTCAGGTGCTCTTTTGCAAACTTCAAACGTGCAACAATGTTTTTTTGGACAGCAGTGGCTTCCTCCATGGTATCCTCCCACAAACTTCATACTTGTTCAGTGTTTTACGTATGGTAGATTCGTCAACAGAGATGTTAGCATGTGCCAGAGATTTCTGTAAGTCTTTAGCTGACACTCAAGGATTATTCTTCACCTCACTGAGCATCCTGCGCTGTGCTCTTGCAGTCGTCTTTACAGGACATCCACTCCTAGGGAGAGTAGCAATAGTGCTGAACTTTCTCCATTTATAGACAATTTGTCTTACCATGGACTGATGAACATCAAGGCTTTTAGATATACTTTTGTAACCCTTTCCAGCTTTATGCAAGTTAACAATTCTTAATCATAGGTCTTCTAAGAGCTCTTTTCTGCAAGGCATGGTTCACATCAGGCAATGCTTCTTGAGAATTGCAAACTCAAAACTGGTGTGTTTTTTATAGGACAGGGCAGCTTTAACCAACACCTCCAATCTTGTCTAATTGATTGGACTCCAGGTTGGCTGACTCCTGACTCAAATTAGCTCTTGGAGAAGTCATTACCCTAGGAGTTCACATACTTTGTCCACCCTGCACTGTGAATGTTTATATGGTGTGTTCAATAAAAACATGAGAACATATAAATGTTTGTGTGGTATTAGTTTCAGCAGACTGTGTTTGTCTATTGTTGTGACTTAGATGAAGATCAGAACACATTTTATGACCAATTTATGCACAAATCCAGGAAATTCCAAAGGGTTCACATACTTTTTCTTGCAACTGTATTTTATGGAATTTTTATACTGTTTTATTACGGTGTGAAGACGGGATACATGTACAATTAATACAGATATTTTATTATGTTTTTTTTAAATATTTGTGAATGTTATAAATTCATTCCGCTCTGTGTGAGAATGAGAGTGTTTGATCATAGGCCACAGCAATCATGTGATCTGCAGCTGTCAGTTTAAATACTGGACAGGGATTGATGTGCGGCACTGTCTGACGAAGAGGGTGAGCCCTTGAAATGCAGTACAGCTATTGCCGCAATAGATCAGACCAGGGGGGGATACAAAAGGCTGGAATATCTGGGATCGCTGCCGTCATTCCATCGTAGTCCGTGTCTGCAGCCGGTCAGAACGGAGCGTCTTTCCCTTTTGCCTATGAACATTCTGTCCTCTGTGTGATCTGATCATATTTTATTATTTGTGACAACAATAAAACCTTATTTGGACATCTATACAGTGTGAGAGCATCGGGATCTTTATCAAAAGAAACTGCTATGTGAATGCGAGAGTGAATACAAATGTAAGTGTATTTCCACTAGTGTGTTTGCCACATTGATTCAGTATATATCCCTTTATTTGAGCTGTTAAAGAAACCTTTCAGGGTCTATGGGTGAGAACCCGAATGTAAGTCTCTTTCCTACAGTCACCATTTTGGATTCAGTGATTGCGGGATATTACATGGTCACTCAGAGGTCCTTCCACATAGCACTGTGAACACTGTCCATCTATTGTTACTCTATGCACAGTTTGAGTTTCCTATATCTGGAAATCCGATATCCTAAATATTCTCAAATCCAAAATTTTTGAGTGCGACTGATGGTTATGCACAAAATTATTAAGAGTATTGTATAAAATGATCTTCAAACTAAGTGTGTAAGGTCTATATGAAACATTTGTGTTTAGACTTCCCATCCCCAAATCTCTCATTATGGTATGCAAATACTGTATACCAAAATACTGAAAAATCTGAAATCCAAAATACTACTGGCCGCAAACATTTTGGATATGGGATACTTAGCCTGTATTACTAGGAAGGTAATTTTCCATTGCAATCCTAACATTATTATGAATGGGTATTTGATAATGATGACATTTTATGATAACATTATCCAGTTAGGCTGTTATCATTTAAGTATTTGAATTTGTAATGTTCTGTTTTGTCAAGATTAGCCTTATTTTTTTCTACAAAGTATGATATCAGCTTTAAATTACTATATGCATTTTTCATTATATGGTGACGTTACTGTGTAAATGTGCTGTGATAAGCATAACTACCATGCAACATTATGTTTAGCACATCCATATCATGGGACTAATTAGCTATATTTTGGTTTATATATATGAAACTTAAAAAATAGCTTTACTATTAAATTGTTTATCAAACAATCTAATTCAGGAAGCCATTGTATATATATATATATATATATATATATATATACATACATACACTGCTCAAAAAAATAAAGGGAACACTAAAATAACACATCCTAGATCTGAATGAATGAAATATTCTTATTAAATACTTTGTTCTTTACATAGTTGAATGTGCTGACAACAAAATCACACAAAAATTATCAATGGAAATCAAATTTATTAACCCATGGAGGTCTGGATTTGGAGTCACCCTCAAAATTAAAGTGGAAAAACACAGTACAGGCTGATCCAACCTTGATGTAATGTCCTTAAAACAATTCAAAATGAGGCTCAGTAGTGTCTGTGGCCTCCTCGTGCCTGTATGACCTCCCTATAACGTCTGGGCATGTTCCTGATGAGGTGGCGGATGGTCTCCTGAGGGATCTCCTCCCAGACCTGGACTAAAAAATCCGCCAACTCCTGGACAGTCTGTGGTGCAACGTGGCGTTGGTGGATGGAGCGAGACATGATGTCCCAGATGTGCTCAATTGGATTCAGGTCTGGGGAACGGGCGGGCCAGTCCATAGCATCAATGCCTTCGTCTTGCAGGAACTGCTGACACATTCCAGCCACATGAAGTCTAGCATTGTCTTGCATTAGGAGGAACCCAGGACCAACCGCACCAGCATATGGTCTCACAAGGGGTCTGAGGATCTCATCTCGGTACCTAATGGCAGTCAGGCTACCTCTGGCGAGCACATGGAGGGCTGTGCGGCCCCCCAAAGAAATGCCATCCCACACCATTACTGACCTACTGCCAAACCGTTCATGCTGGAGGATGTTACAGGCAGCAGAACATTCTCCTTGGCATCTCCAAACTCTGTCACATCTGTCACATGTGCTCAGTGAGAACCTGCTTTCATCTGTGAAGAGCACAGGGCGCCAGTGGCGAATTTGCCAATCTTGGTGTTCTCTGGCAAATGCCAAATGTCCTGCACGGTGTTGGGCTGAAAGCACAACCCCGACCTGTGGGCGTCGGGCCCTCATTCCACCCTCATGGAGTCTGTTTCTGATCGTTTTAGTAGACACATGCACATTTGTGGCTTGCTGGAGGTCATTTTGCAGGGCTCTGGAAGTGCTCCTCCTATTCCTCCTTGCACAAAGGCGGAGGTAGCGGTCCTGCTGCTGGGTTGTTGCCCTTTTACGGCCTCCTCCATGTCTCCTGATGTACTGACCTGTCTCCTGGTAGCGCCTCCATGCTCTGGACACTACGCTGACAGACACAGCAAACCTTCTTGCCACAGCTCGCATTGATGTGCCATCCTGGATGAGCTGCACTACCTGAGCCACTTGTGTGGGTTGTAGGGAGGTCATACAGGCACGTGGAGGCCACACACACTACTGAGCCTCATTTTTACTTGTTTTAAGGACATTACATCAAAGTTGGATCAGCCTGTACTGTGTTTTTCCACTTTAATTTTGAGGGTGGCTCCAAATCCAGAACTCCATGGGTTAATAAATTTGATTTCCATTGATCATTTTTGTGTGATTTTGTTGTCAGCACATTCAACTATGTAAAGAACAAAGTATTTAATAAGAATATTTCATTCATTCAGATCTAGGATGTGTTATTTTAGTGTTCCCTTTATTTTTTTTGAGCAGTGTATATATATATATATATATATATATATTAGTGATGAGTGGGTTCGGTTCCTCGGAAACCGAACCCCCCCGAACTTCAAACCATTTTACACGGGTCCGAGGCATACTCGTATTCCCCCGTATGGCTCGGTTAACCCGAGCGCGCCCGAACGTCATCATCCCGCTGTCGGATTCTCGCGAGAGTCGGATTCTATATAAGCAGCCGCGCGTCGCCGCCATTTTCACTCATGCATTGGAAATGTTAGGGAGAGGACGTGGCATGCGTCCTCTCCGTTTATTCATTGTTGAGTTGATGCAAATATTTGTGCTTGCTTATATCATTGTGGGGACTGGGGAGCAGCTTTATATTAATATAGGAGGAGTATAGTGCAGAGTTTTGCTGATCAGTGACCACCAGTTTTATCCGTTCTCTGCCTGAAAAAAACGCTCCTTATCTGTGCTCAGTGTGCTGCATATATCTGTGCTCACACTGCTTAATTGTGGGGACTTGGGAGCAGCTGTATTATATAGGAGGAGTACAGTGCAGAGTTTTGCTGACAGTGACCACCAGTATACGTTGTCTGCCTGAAAAACACTCCATATCTGTGCTCAGTGTGCTGCATATATCTGTGCTCACACTGCTTTATTGTGGGGACTGGGGACCACCAGTATAATATTATATAGGAGGAGTACAGTGCAGAGTTTTGCTGACCAGTGACCACCAGTATACGTTGTCTGCCTGAAAAACACTCCATATCTGTGCTGCATTGTGTAGTATATAGTAGTACAGTGCATAATTTTGCTGACCACCAGTATATAATATATAGGAGTACGGTACAGAAGGCCACTGCTGTACCTACCTCTGTGTCGTCAAGTATACTATCCATCCATACCTGTGGTGCATTTCAGTTTTGCACAGTTTGCTGACCACCAGTATATAATATATAGCATTACGGTACAGTAGGCCACTGCTGTACCTACCTCTGTGTCGTCAAGTATACTATCCATCCATATCTGTGGTGCATTTCATTTTTGCACAATTTGCTGACCACCAGTATATAATATATAGCATTACGGTACAGAAGGCCACTGCTGTACCTACCTCTGTGTCGTCAAGTTTACTATCCATCTAGATTCTATACCTGTGGTGCATTTCAGTTGTGCAGTTTGCTGACACAGTGACCACCAGTATATATAGCAGTACGGTACGGAAGGCCACTGCTGTACCTACCTCTGTGTCGTCAAGTATACTATCCATCTACATTCTATACCTGTGGTGCATTTCAGTTGTGCAGTTTGCTGACAGTGACCACCAGTATATATAGCAGTACGGTACGGAAGGCCACTGCTGTACCTACCTCTGTGTCGTCAAGTATACTATCCATCTACATTCTATACCTGTGGTGCATTTTAGTTTTGCAGTTTGCTGACACAGTGACCACCAGTATATATAGCAGTACGGTACGGAAGGCCACTGCTGTACCTACCTCTGTGTCGTCAAGTATACTATCCATCTACATTCTATACCTGTGGCACATTTTAGTTTTGCAGTTTGCTGACAGTGACCACCAGTATATATAGCAGTACAGTACGGAAGGCCACTGCTGTACCTACCTCTGTGTCGTCAAGTATACTATCCATCTACATTCTATACCTGTGGTGCATTTTAGTTTTGCAGTTTGCTGACACAGTGACCACCAGTATATATAGCAGTATGGTAAGGAAGGCCACTGCTGTACCTACCTCTGTGTTGTCAAGTATACTATCCATCTAGATTCTATACCTGTGGTGCATTTCAGTTGTGCAGTTTGCTGACACAGTGACCACTAGTTTATATAGCAGTACGGTACGGAAGGCCACTGCTGTACCTACCTCTGTGTCGTCAAGTATACAATCCATCTAGATTCTATACCTGTGGTGCATTTCAGTTGTGCAGTTTGCTGGCACAGTGACCACCAGTATATATAGCAGTACGGTACGGAAGGCCACTGCTGTACCTACCTCTGTGTCGTCAAGTATACTATCCATCTACATTCTATACCTGTGGTGCATTTCAGTTGTGCAGTTTGCTGACAGTGACCACCAGTATATATAGCAGTACGGTACGGAAGGCCACTGCTGTACTTACCTCTGTGTCGTCAAGTATACTATCCATCTACATTCTATACCCGTGGTGCATTTTAGTTTTGCAGTTTGCTGACACAGTGACCACCAGTATATATAGCAGTACGGTACGGAAGGCCACTGCTGTACCTACCTCTGTGTCGTCAGGTATACTATCCATCTACATTCTATACCTGTGGTGCATTTTAGTTTTGCAGTTTGCTGACAGTGACCACCAGTATATATAGCAGTACGGTACGGAAAGCCACTGCTGTACCTACCTCTGTGTCATCAAGTATACTATCCATCTACATTCTATACCTGTGGTGCATTTCAGTTGTGCAGTTTGCTGACAGTGACCACCAGTATATATAGCAGTACGGTACGGAAGGCCACTGCTGTACTTACCTCTGTGTCATCAAGTATACTATCCATCTACATTCTATACCTGTGGTGCATTTTAGTTTTGCAGTTTGCTGACACAGTGACCACCAGTATATATAGCAGTACGGTACGGAAGGCCACTGCTGTACCTACCTCTGTGTCGTCAAGTATACTATCCATCTACATTCTATACCTGTGGTGCATTTTAGTTTTGCAGTTTGCTGACAGTGACCACCAGTATATATAGCAGTACGGTACGGAAGGCCACTGCTGTACCTACCTCTGTGTCGTCAAGTATACTATCCATCTAGATTCTATACCTGTGGTGCATTTCAGTTGTGCAGTTTGCTGACACAGTGACCACCAGTATATATAGCAGTACGGTATGGAAGGCCACTGCTGTACCTACCCCTGTGTCGTCTAGTATACTATCCATCTACATTCTATACCTGTGGTGCATTTTAGTTTTGCAGTTTGCTGACAGTGACCACCAGTATATATAGCAGTACGGTACGGAAGGCCACTGCTGTACCTACCTCTGTGTCGTCAAGTATACTATCCATCTACATTCTATACCTGTGGTGCATTTCAGTTGTGCAGTTTGCTGACACAGTGACCACCAGTATATATAGCAGTACGGTACGGAAGGCCACTGCTGTACCTACCTCTGTGTCGTCAAGTATACTATCCATCTACATTCTATACCTGTGGTGCATTTTAGTTTTGCAGTTTGCTGACAGTGACCACCAGTATATATAGCAGTACGGTACAGAAGGCCACTGCTGTATCTACCTCTGTGTCGTCAAGTATACTATCCATCTACATTCTATACCTGTGGTGCATTTCAGTTGTGCGCAGTATATATAGTAGTAGGCCATTGCTATTGAACCTGGCATGTAATTCCACACATTAAAATATGGAGAACAAAAATGTGGAGGGTAAAATAGGGAAAGATCAAGATCCACTTCCACCTCGTGCTGAAGCTGCTGCCACTAGTCATGGCCGAGACGATGAAATGCCATCAACGTCGTCTGCCAAGGCCGATGCCCAATGTCATAGTAGAGAGCATGTAAAATCCAAAAAACAAAAGTTCAGTAAAATGACCCAAAAATCAAAATTAAAAGCGTCTGAGGAGAAGCGTAAACTTGCCAATATGCCATTTACGACACGGAGTGGCAAGGAACGGCTGAGGCACTGGGCTATGTTCATGGCTAGTGGTTCAGATTCACCTGAGGATGGAAGCACTCATCCTCTCGCTAGAAAAATGAAAAGACTTAAGCTGGCAAAAGCACAGCAAAGAACTGTGCGTTCTTCAAAATCACAAATCCCCAAGGAGAGTCCATTTGTGTCGGTTGCGATGCCTGACCTTCCCAACACTGGACGGGAAGAGCTTGCACCTTCCACCATTTGCACACCCCCTGCAAGTGCTGGAAGGAGCACCCGCAGTCCAGTTCCTGATAGTCAAATTGAAGATGTCAGTGTTGAAGTACACCAGTATGAGGATATGGGTGTTGCTGGCGCTGGGGAGGAAATTGACAAGGAGGAATCTGATGGTGAGGTGGTTTGTTTAAGTCAGGCACCCGGGGAGACACCTGTTGTCCGTGGGACGAATATGGCCATTGACATGCCTGGTCAAAATACAAAAAAAATCAGCTCTTCGGTGTGGAATTATTTCAACACAAATGCGGACAACAGGTGTCAAGCCATGTGTTGCCTTTGTCAAGCTGTAATAAGTAGGGGTAAGGACGTTAACCACCTAGGAACATCCTCCCTTATACGTCACCTGGACCGCATTCATCAGAAGACAGTGACAAGTTCAAAAACTTTGGGTGACAGCGGAAGGAGTCCACTGACCACTAAATCCCTTCCTCTTGTAAGCAAGCTCCTGCAAACCACACCACCAACTCCCTCAGTGTCAATTTCCTCCTTACACAGGAAAGCCAATAGTCCTGCAGGCCATGTCACTGGCAAGTCTGACGAGTCCTCTCCTGCCTGGGATTCCTCCGATGCATCCTTGAGTGTAACGCCTACTGCTGCTGGCGCTGCTGTTGTTGCTGCTGGGAGTCGATCATCATCCCAGAGGGGAAGTCGGAAGACCACTTGTACTACTTCCAGTAAGCAATTGACTGTCCAACAGTCCTTTGTGAGGAAGATGAAATATCACAGCAGTCATCCTGCTGCAAAGCGGATAACAGGCCTTGGCAGCCTGGGCGGTGAGAAACGTGGTTCTGGTATCCACCGTTAATTCAGAGGCAACTAGAGACTTGATTGAGGTACTGTGTCCCCGGTACCAAATACCATCTAGGTTCCATTTCTCTAGGCAGGCGATACCGAAAATGTACACAGACCTCAGAAAAAGAGTCACCGGTGTCCTAAAAAATGCAGTTGTACCCAATGTCCACTTAACCACGGACATGTGGACAAGTGGAGCAGGGCAGACTCAGGACTTTATGACTGTGACAGCCCACTGGGTAGATGTATTGCCTCCCGCAGCAAGAACAGCAGCGGCGGCACCAGTAGCAGCATCTCGCAAACGCCAAATCGTTCCTAGGCAAGCTACGCTTTGTATCACCGCTTTCCAGAAGAGGCACACAGCTGACAACCTCTTACGGAAACTGAGGAACATCATCGCAGAATGGCTTACCCCAATTGGACTCTCCTGGGGATTTGTGACATCGGACAATGCCACCAATATTGTGCGTGCATTACATCTGGGCAAATTCCAGCACGTCCCATGTTTTGCACATATATTGAATTTGGTGGTGCAGAATTATTTAAAAAATGACAGGGGCGTGCAAGAGATGCTGTCGGTGGCCCGAAGAATTGCGGGCCACTTTCGGCATTCAGCCACCGCACACAGAAGACTGGAGCACCACCATACAATCCTGAACCTGCCCTGCCATCATCTGAAGCAAGAGGTGGTAACGAGGTGGAATTCAACCCTCTATATGCTTCAGAGGATGGAGGAGCAGCAAAAGGCCATTCAAGCCTATACATCTGCCCACGATATAGGCAAAGGAGGGGGAATGCACCTGACTCAAGCACAGTGGAGAATGATTTCAACGTTGTGCAAGGTTCTGCAACCCTTTGAACTTGCCACACGTGAAGTCAGTTCATACACTATCAGCCTAAGTCAGGTCATTCCCCTCATCAAGCTTTTGCAGAAGAAGCTGGAGACATTGAAGGAGGAGCTAAAACAGAGCGATTCCGCTAGGCATGTGGGACTTGTGGATGGAGCCCTTAATTCGCTTAACCAGGATTCACGGGTGGTCAATCTGTTGAAATCAGAGCACTACATTTTGGCCACCGTGCTCGATCCTAGATTTAAAACCTACGTTGTATCTCTCTTTCCGGCAGACACAAGTCTGCAGAGGTTCAAAGACCTGCTGGTGAGAAAATTGTCAAGTCAAGCGGAACGTGACCCGTCAACATCTCCTCCTTCACATTCTCCCGCAACTGGGGGTGCGAGGAAAAGGCCAAGAATTCCGAACCCACCCGCTGGCGGTGATGCAGGGCAGTCTGGAGCGAGTGCTGACATCTGGTCCAGACTGAAGGACCTGCCAACGATTACTGACATGTCGTCTACTTTCACTGCATATGATTCTCTCACCATTGAAAGAATGGTGGAGGATTATATGAGTGACTGCATCCAAGTAGGCACGTATACTGGCAGGAAAAAGAGGCAATTTGGAGGCCCTTGCACAAACTGGCTTTATTCTACCTAAGTTGCCCTCCCTCCAGTGTGTACTCCGAAAGAGTGTTTAGTGCAGCCGCTCACCTTGTCAGCAATCGGCGTACGAGGTTACTTCCAGAAAATGTGGAGAAGATGATGTTCATCAAAATGAATTATAATCAATTCCTCCGTGGAGACATTCACCAGCAGCAATTGCCTCCAGAAAGTACACAGGGATCTGAGATGGTGGATTCCAGTGGGGACGAATTAATAATCTGTGAGGAGGGGGATGTACACAGTGAAAGGGGTGAGGAATCGGAGGATGATGATGAGGTGGACATCTTGCCTCTGTAGAGCCAGTTTGAGCAAGGAGAGATTGATTGCTTCTTTTTTTGGTGGGGGCCCAAACCAACCAGTCATTGCAGTCACAGTCGTGTGGCAGACCCTGTCGCTGAAATGATGGGTTCGTTAAAGTGTGCATGTCCTGTTTATACAACATAAGGGTGGGTGGGAGGGCCCAAGGACAATTCCATCTTGCACCTCTTTTTTCTTTCATTTTTCTTTGCATCATGTGCTGTTTGGGGACAATTTTTTTGAAGTGCCATCCTGTCTGACACTGCAGTGCCACTCCTAGATGGGCCAGGTGTTTGTGTCGGCCACTTGTGTCGCTTAGCTTAGCCATCCAGCGACCTCGGTGCAAATTTTAGAACTAAAAATAATATTGTGAGGTGTGAGGTGTTCAGAATAGACTGGAAATGAGTGGAAATTATGGTTATTGAGGTTAATAAAACTATGGGATCAAAATGACCCCCAAATTCTATGATTTAAGCTGTTTTTTAGGGTTTTTTGAAAAAAAACACCCAAATCCAAAACACACCCGAATCCGACAAAAAATTTTCGGTGAGGTTTTGCCAAAACGCGTCCGAATCCAAAACACGGCCGCGGAACCGAATCCAAAACCAAAACACAAAACCCGAAAAATGTCCGGTGCACATCACTATATATATGTGTGTGTGTATATATATATATATATATATATATATATATATATCTAAAGTAGCATTTCCTTGTGGCTTTGCTCACATGGATGTCATCTCCATAGTTTATAGACAGTCCCTAGAATTAGTATATTTCTCCCCCCCCAAAAAAAAAAAAAAAAATATATATATATATATATATATAAAGTGATTTTGGACCTAAGGAGCCTACACACTGCATGCGCTGAGTGTCAAGTGTCTGATTTTTTCTTTTTCTTTTTCCCGACTACTCCCTGATGTCACATTTGGATAATACATACCTCAGTTTCTTTCTATATCTATATGCTATCCAGTAGTGAAAACACAATAAAAATTCATCCTGTAGTTTTTGCGTGATGCAGGAACAAACAGACAAAAATGACAACTTTATTAAGTATATACTGTAGATTAAACCATAATAAACAATATTTTAATTATTTTGAAGGCACAAATGGTTAGATACATGTAGCAAGATCTTTATCGTCTGATTAATGTGTTTTCCAATTCCCTCAGTGACGTGCGGTGGGGTGAGGCAGGTGAGGCAGAGCCTTTCCTGCCATACTTACGTTTAAACCAGAGTTTTGACTGAATAAAATATATGAAAAATACTGATAATTTGTTTGAATTATCTTCTTTGCATTATTCTAATAATTTTTATAGCCCAAACTCTGGAGTAAAAAGTCTTTGGCAGGTGAGGCAGTGCCTCACCTGCCATAGGCAGTGCCTCACCTGTGTATCCTTTCCACACATCTCTAATCAAACCTCACCAGATTTCCAGGAGTTTATAATGCTGCACCTGTGTATAATGCCAGATGTACCCTTTGGCTCATATATTGCATGTAAATCTGGCTCTGGTGCTAGCCAGTGCCTCCTGAGCCATTTAGCTCACCGCACGTCCCTGAATTCCATAGGCCTTAATGGTTATGATGTCAGGCTCTCATCAATGGAAGAAGGAAAGTATGATAGAGTGATACTGTACCTTCTTTATTTTTATTTTAAAATACATTAGAAACACAGTTGCACAAATTCAGTGATATCCAAGTGTAACATATAACTCCAGATAGTACAAGAACAAATGTAACATATAATTCCAGATCCAGATAGTACAAAACCAGTTCTGCGATGTAAATAAGTGTCTTTCAGATATAAGTTCCTTACTTTTGGCCCGAGCACAATCAGAACATCATAAAAGTAAAATCCAAGCACTCCAACATGATCCATTCCATCAGTTTGAAAATGCTCTGTCCTGGGCTTCCTGCGGTGGCACTTGCAGAGTGGAGCTGCAGCATAGTCTAAAATTCAAATAGGGGAGCCACACTAACTGCCACCCCAAACGCTGCTAAAAATCACCACATAGGACTCACTGGCAGTTGGTGTTGCTCCCCTATTTGAATTTTGGACTGTTCTGCAGCCCCACTTCTGCTACTGCCACTGGCAAGGAAGTCCAGGAACAGAGCATTTTATATCTAATGGAATGGGTCATGCTGGAAGGTATGCAAATCCATTTTGAAAATGTCCTTGTTACTCTCCAATATGTTTAAACCCAGTTTTCTTTCTGAAGGCAACACAGAGAGTATGTATCTTAACACCATATTTATGCCATCCAATAAAAATACAAAACATCGATACAATCAAAATTTGTCTACAAACAAATGTTAAAAATTCAACACAAAAGAATACAATAGGAGATTTACAGAATATTATGCATCCAAACCAAACATTAAACATGTATACCATCCTTTCTGTTGCTATACAACTGCCATATACAGTCATTTATCTCCTTCATGATCAGAAGTGCAGATGATGTATAGTATTTCAGCACAGTGGTCAAGTTACAAGGTCCGATTGATTGTTAGTTAATATCTTTAATCAGTCATACTAAAATTTTATTTAAAGAAATTCAAATTTTTGAGAGATTTGATTACTAGTTTATCATTGGGCTGCTGGACTGCTTTCCTCACTTACAGTAATGCAGAGGATTATTATTATATAATAATAATAATAATTATTATTATTATTATATGAAACTTTTTTCTTCATCTTAGTTCAACACTCAGCTGCTACTGTATAAAAAGCTCCATCATGAGGACAATCAACATGCCATATACTGTATGATGAAGTATTTAATTCAGAAGAGTAAAATGTCACTAAATCAGATGAAGGCAATAAATTGAAACAATAAAACATAAGCTCCAAAAAGAAAACATAATTTGGGGGAAAGTAGTAAAATTGGACAGATATAAAGCTGCAGAAATTATTCTCCATGTCATCAGAGACAACAAAATTCCATCATTTAAAATTGCCACAGAATAATTAAAAAATGGATATTAGAATGTTATTCACCACTGTTCATTCCCACCTGTGAACTTAATCACTCACAAAATGAAAATGAAACTCTAAAAATTGTAAGGAGATATTTGGATTACCAAACACTTACAGTATGCCAATTTTCAATACATTGAACACCAATTAAAAAGAAGAAAATACTCATCAAAAAAGGCTTAAAAATACAATAAATAAAAAAGGACACTACAATCCTCCACATTACAGTGGTTCAATTCAATTACATGCAAGATACTCACAGCCATGAGCAAATGTGGCTATATGCCGCAATAACACTGCAGTACCCTTGTGGCACCATATAAATAAAGGATGATAGTAAAAATAATAACAATAATAATAATAATAATAATAATAATAATAATAAAAAAGCACTTTTATCCTAATAGGAGAAAAAGGAGGAGATATAACATCTCTGCCCTTTCTCCCCATATTTGTCAGGACTTCTTTCGCTTATTTAGCGTGGCAAAGCAGTTGGCGTTTGTGAGATGCTGGTGCCGCTGCTGTTGCTGCTGCGGAAGGCAATACATCTACCCAGTGGGCTGTCACAGTCATGTAGTCCTTATTTTGCCCTGCTCCACTTGTCCACATGTCTGTGGTTAAGTGAACAGTGGGTACAATCACATTTTTTAGGACACTGAGGACACGTTTCTTAATGTCCCTGTACAGTCCGGGAATCACTTGCCTGTGTTTTTCGTCAGATAATTTTTTTTTTTGTTATTAATTCTTGCTTCTTGGATTTTACATGCTCTCTATTACATTGGGCATTGGCCTTACCAGACAACGTTGATGGAATGACATGGTCAATGTCATGACTGGTGGCAGCAGCAGCTTCAGCACTAGTTCTAGGAACTGGAAGTGGTTCCTGTCCTTAACTATTTTTTCCTCCAAATTTTTGTTCTTCATTTCACAGGACAGCATCCCTTTATTATTACAGCACACAAAACAGTGCCCATTTATTTTTACAGGAAACGGAACAGTGCCCCTTTATATTTACAGCGTCCCCTGTATTTTTACAGCATACAGGACAGGGCTACAGCACACATGTATTTTCACAGCACCCCTGTATTTTTACAACAACCCTGTATTTTACAGCATACAGAACAGGGCCAGTGTTCCTTTATTTTTAAAACCCTCTCTATTTTTACAGCATACAGTTCAGGGCCATTGTTCCTTTATTTTTCCAAAACCCCAGTATTTTTACAGCACACAGGACAGGGCCAGTGTTCCTTCCTTTTAACCCCCCCCCCCCCTCCCTGTGTTTTTATAGCATACTGGACTGGGCCAGTGTTCCTTTATTTTACAACACCCCTGTATTTTTACAACATACAGGACAGGGCCACAGCATCCCTGTATTTTCACAGCACGCCTGTATTTTTACAACATTCCTGCATTTGTACAGCATACAATACAGGGCCAGTGTTCCTTTAGTTAAAAAAACAACAGTATTTTTACAGCATACAGGACAGGGACAGAGCACCCCTGTATTTTCACAGCACCCCTGTATTTTTACAACACCCCTGCATTTTTACAGCATACAGCACAGGGCCAGTGTTCGTTTATTTTTACAACACCCCTGTATTTTAAAGGCATACAGGATAGGGCCGGTGTTCCTTTAGTTAAAAAAACAACTGTATTTTTACAGCATACAGGACAGGGCCACAGCACCCCTGTATTTTCACAGCACCCCTGTACTTTTACAACATTCCTGCATTTTTACAGCATTAAGGACAGGGTTAGTGTGTCGCCATTTTGCCAGTGTTTCAACCCCCCCCCCCCCCCATGTTTTTACAGCATAAAAGATGGGGCCAGTGTTCCTTTATTTTTACAACACCACTGTATTTTAACAGCATACAGGACAGGACCAGTGTTCCTTTATTTTTTAAACCCCCACTGAATTTTTACAGCATAGAGGACAGGGCCACAGCACCCCTGTATTTTTACAACACTCCTGTATTTTTACAGCATAAAGGATGGGGCCAGTGTTCCTTTATTTTTACAAAACACCTGTAAGTTTACAGCATTAAGGACAGGGTTAGTGTGTCGCCATTTTGCCAGTGTTTCAACACCCCCCCCCGTGTTTTTACAGCATAAAGATAGGGCCAGTGTTCCTTTATTTTTACAACACCACTGTATTTTAACAGCATACAGGACAGGACCAGTGTTCCTTTATTTTAAAACCCCTCTGTATTTTTACAGCATACAGGACAGGGGCACAGCACCCCTGTATTTTCACAGCACCTCTGTATGTTTACAGCATACAGGACAGGGCCAGTATTCCTTTATTTTAAAACCCCTCTGTATTTTTACAGCATACAGGACAGGGACACAGCACCCCTGTATTTTTACAGCATACAGTACAGGGCCAGTGTTCCTTTATTTTTACAACACCCCTCTATTTTTACATCATACAGGACAGGGACAGTGTTCTTTTATTTTTAAACCCCCCTTGTTTTTTTTATAACACCCTAGTATTTTTACAGCATACAGGACAAGGCCAGTGTTCCTTTATTTTACAACACCCCTCTATTTTCACAGCATACAGGGCAGAGCCAGTATTCCTTTATTTTTAAACCCTCCCTGTATTTCTATAACACGCTTGTATGTTTACAGCATACAGGACAGGGCCAGTGTTCCTTTATTTTTACAACACCCCTGTATTTTTACAGCATATAAGATAGGTACAGAGCACCCCTGTATTTTTACAACACCCCTGTATTTTTACAGCATACAGGGCAGGGCCAGTGTTCCTTTATTTTTACAACACCCCTGTATTTTTACAGCATACAGGACAGGGCCAGTGTTCTTTTATTTTTAAACCCCCCTTGTTTTTTTTATAACACCCTAGTATTTTTACAGCACACAGGACAAGGCCAGTGTTCCTTTATTTTACAACACCCCTCTATTTTCACAGCATACAGGGCAGAGCCAGTGCTCCTTTCTTTTTAAACCCTCCCTGTATTTCTATAACACGCTTGTATGTTTACAGCATACAGGACAGAGCCAGTGTTCCTTTATTTTTACAACACCCCTGTATTTTTACAGCATATAGGATAGGTACAGAGCACCCCTGTATTTTTACAACACCCCTGTATTTTTACAGCATACAGGGCAGGGCCAGTGTTCCTTTATTTTTACAACACCCCTGTATTTTTACAGCATACAGGACAGGGACACAGCATTCCTGTATTTTCACAGCACCCCTGTATTTTTACAACACCCCTGTACAGCATATAGGATAGGGCCAGTGTTCCTTTATTTTTACAGCACACAGAACAGTGCCCCTGTACAGTACAGGACTGCATTACCCCTGTACAGCAACCAAACAGCACAGGACACCCCAGAACAGCAACCCTGTACAGCACAGGACAGCAGCACCCCTAACAGCACAGTTCACCAGCACAGTACACCACCCCAGAACAGCAAAGGACAGCAACGCCCCTAAAAGCACAGTACACCACCCCAGAACAGCACAGGACAGCAGCACCCCTAACAGCACAGTGCATCAGCACAGGACACCACCCCAGAGCAGGACAGCACAAGATAGCAGCACCCCTATATGTCACCACCCACAGACAAACAGAGGTCTGTCTCTCTCACGCTCCAAATCCAGAGTGAAAATGGTGGTGACACACGGCTCATTATATAGAATCCAAAGCCTGTAAGAATCTGACAGCATTGATGTTAACATTTATAATTTGCATACTATAAAAATATACAGAGCAGGTGATTGGTTGTCATGGGCAACTTCTCCACTGGCTCACTTCTCCACTTTTATCACTGCTTAGTACGTGTTCCCCTTAGGATTAGAGTAAGGCTGCAGTCATGGTAAAATAGTACCTTTGAAATTCTCACTGACGACATGCATAATGTTAACATGTTGAGCAGGTCAACACTGTGACAATGTGAATATCATAAATGTCAACATCCAGTGTATGTCGACATTCTTTTGTTGACGTTTCTGAATGTTGACATGTTATACCATACCTGTTTTTTGCATTACACCAACCAAAGTATATTCCAGTATTGGTGGCTAAATAACCAACTGAGCTTAAAAATAACCTCTTTCCACTGTGGTTAATCTTTATAATTTTAGAATATACTTTTCTAAAACAATAGATTTATTATGAAAGCCATTTATCTGGATATATAATAACTGTGTGAACAGTGGGCTTAAGATCTAAGAAATATTCTCAATAACAGCTGATTACTGATATTGTGCAATATTAATAAATGGAATTTGCCATTCTAATTTTATTATGTGAAAAAAATGAAATAAAACCAACTACTAATTGTAAGGATCTCCATTCTCAATGAGAGAAGATCTATATTGAGGACAATCTTAAAGGGTGATTATCCTTTTTTCTTACATGGTTCAAATTTAGCGCCACTGTATTGGGTTTAATTTTTTTCACATATTGTACTTGGAGGTTAATGTTTGAGAGATCTCTGCAAACCACAAATATGGGCAGCTTAGTTTGTTTATTGCGCACTATTTATATGTTCATTATATGCCAAATTCTAATTTTATTAATTATTGTATTACAGTATGAGAGCTACTATGTACATTAGCTACTAATGCAGTTTCTGACTGTATATCTTATGTGCTTTAAATTCAGTAAAATTGCTTTTTGGCTAAGTGTTTTATACAGAAGTTACAAGCACTCCTGATTTTTTCCTTCTTTTCATTTACCAATGCTGGGTTACTACTGTAATTATTCCTTACCAGAGGCTGCTGCTGTCACATCTGTAGTAAGAGAATAGCTGGCAGTCTGTACTAACTATTGCTTTTTTTAGTTATTTACAATGTTTTAGCCAAAGTGCATAGAACATGACTGTATAACATTCCATTTAAAGTATCTTCATATCAATACTGTTATTTATTTCATATTGCATTGAAAGAATTTTCATATTTGTATCCAGATATGATGACATACTGGAGGATCTGTACCGTGAAGAGTGAGAATATTTTGGGTGGAGGCTATAGACTAAGACTTCAGGAAAACTAGAGCATACCGCTAATCATGAGAGTTAACATCCATTACATCTGTGTTGCTATTTGAACAAACTGCAGACAGAAATAAGCTATTGATGTACATGGTGCTCATTATCCCAAGCACATATGAGTATTTTGATAAATACAGTAGGATCATGTAAACTGCTCATTAATCCACTTACCGTAAGCAACTAACCTTTGATTGAGTTGGTAAAAATGAAAATGAGAAATCTAATATAATCAGCTGCGTTTCTCCCTTGAATAAACAACAAAATACTTGTATTAAAATAAAGCTCAAACACAACATAATAACATTTTACAGCAATGCACAAATTACTGTTAGCTGGCAAATGTTCTTTCCACTTTAAAAATGACATGTCGGCCTAGTTCACTTTTGACATTCCGATGTTCTTTCAAACATCTCCTATTTTTAAATACACTTATTCTTATAAAACATTATGTATAGCTATTCAACTGAATCCTACCATATGACAATGTATTATTATAGCTTCATATTCAAATAATAAATTCTGTCTTATTCTATACTATTTTCTTAAATACATTTTACTGTAGTTGTAGACAAGTATAATTTCTAAATTGAAAAGCGCTTTCAACTATCTTTGAACAGAAACTATACTTTACTATGTGGGCTTACTGTGCAAAATACATTTTTAAAGAAAAACTTTCCTTAGTTTTTTTTTCCCTCCAACATAAGTATATATAATCTGGAAGAGAGGTAATACAATAACTTAACCATTTGACTTTGGTACTTACCACAGTTATATTAATTTAAAATCAAGATACATTATGTAAAAAATAAATCAACTCCACCCTCTTTTAAAATCAGAAAGAGATGTCTAGATTTTAAAGATTAAACCAATTCCTGTTTTTATTTAATAAATCTGACAGCAGAGGAGGATGGGAGCTGGTAAATCTAATGGATAAATGCAACCTGCTCTAGGAACTGTTTAGTTAGTTTAAAAGGCTCATGTGCTGTTTGGGAAGGAAGTTCAGGGAAGTCAACAAACACTCCTTCTTTTGTCCAAATTGAAGCTCCAAAGCTCCAGGTGAACATACATACAGTGCCAGACCAGGGCTCTATATCACCCTGTGCCACCCCTGGAACCTATGACATCATGATGTCATGTCTTGCAGCTTGGGGCCACCGACACTAAATAGAAACATAGAATTTGAAGGCAGATAAGAACCACTTGGTCCATCAAGTCTGCCCATAAAGCACTGCCCAGAGAGTCCAACTGCACTGCAAACACACCTCTAGTTATGGACCTAAATACTTAGCACATGTGCCATTAAGGTATCTGTAAGTTGTATCTAACTGCAACCACTTCAGGGGGAGAGCGACAACTGTGGATGCTATAAGTGCACAAGGCCCCAAGGCTTGAGGCTGTATTGAGCATATAGTGGCCTCACACATTACAAGAAGAGCAGAAAGGGGATTATCCTGAGTAATTACTGGAGTGACACATGTACAGTGAAGCCACTAATAGGGCTTTACTGCACATGCAAAAATCGCATGCATGCAGTGTGGGTTCAATGAAATACAAACATCGCTGTTTTCTTTCAAAATAAAATGTAAATTTGGAATCTGCTTTACTGCTGCAGACCAATTTCAAATGTCAAATAAATAATATTAGTTGATCACAACATCCACATTAATAATAATAATAGTACCATTGGGAGGGCCCAAGATCAACTCACCCATTCAGAACTAACAGCTAATCCCCATCATCATCAGTTCATACTGTATTTTACAGCAGTATATCACATTATTTATGAGATGTTTTTCTCCCAAATAACTTCCAATCTTGGTCTCCAATATTGGAATCCTAGACCAGGCGTGGAAGCCTATAGGTTACAGAACCAAAAATTACCCATAGATGTATTATTTATATGCTACTGTAACAGCAAATACTCCAAAGAGAACCATATATGAGGGAAGTTCATAGGTCCAGCGTCTATGCTCCACAACCAGTAAATTTTGATCAGGCAAAATCAAATCACAGGTTTGTACAATGCGGTTTTCTACATTTAGGAACTTGTCTTTATATTGCAAGCTCAGTTTTTATACTTACAATTTTGTTTTAATCTACTGGAAAATGCAGGTGATCTAGTGCTGTGATCTAATTTATTGTACAGTTGTTTGCTGATTTCGGACTGACAACCCTTAACACAGCAACTTGTCATTTTTATTATAGCAGCCTCTAGGCAGTTCCTAGGTATTATTTGGTTATTTGTAGCACATTTATCATGACAAGTTAGTTTATGAGCAGTCTCTATTTCATACAGGTGTATCCTAGTTCACCTAACATTTTTGCAATCTATGACCCAAAATGATTGGCTCGACAGTGGGCCTGATTCAGACCTGATCGCTGTTGTGCGAAATCGCACTGCAGCCGATTATCGAATGACTGTGCATGCGTATGCACCGCAGTACGCAGGCGCATCGCCAAACAGTGACAGGATGGTGTGAAATTTTTGATCGCGCGGGCATTCTCAAGGTTATTAACAGGAAGCGGACATTAGGGGGTGGTAACTGACCATTTTCTGGGAGTGTCAGTAGAAACACAGGCGTTCTCAAGCGTTTTCAGGCCGGGTGTGTGACATCAGCTATGGACGCAAAAACAGACTGTTTGTATCGCACTGTAGGAGTATGTCCTGGGCTACGCATAGACTGCACAGACTTAAAAAAACATTAGATGGTGAGTGAGTTGTGAACAGATTTTCAGCTGTCCGCTGTCTGGCAGAATTTTTGCACACCGTACACATGCATTCGCACACTTGCAAGGGGCAGGTTTTCACTCTCATTGGGCGGTGGCTATCTGATCGCAGACTGCTACAAAAATGCACAGCAGTGATCGGGTCTGAATCGGGCCCTTAGACCCTCCACCATGGATAGCCAATCTTGCACTTTGGCACTCCTGTAACTTTTTTGCACCACATAGTATCTTTTTTTGCACTGTAGCAGTATACCAACTGAGTTGTAGTGTTCTGATGGTTCAGGACTTGCACTTTTTTCACAATTGTGAATGTGTAAACTTACAAAATGCTTTGTGGCAGGATGCATGAATCGGCTCAGTCATATTAGGACACTGGCTTTTGCCTTTTTTTCTCAGATTTGCATTTATTATTTTTACTGCCCTAGCATGCAAATCCATTAGTGATATACAGGGTAAACATACCTTGTGCCTTTATTGAACTAGCAGGGTGAAAAAATTCAGTAAATCACTAAGTGAAAGGATGCATGGTGCGGTTTAGTAACATTTTTTATGGTGCGCCAAGTCGGTGGCAAATGCAGAGGGGGGTTTCCAAATGTACTCCACAATCTACCGCTCTGTGTAACATGGAATACAATGTTAATATTTAAAACTATAGATGGTCTGTAGTATAGGCTGTATCAAACAATAATATAAATAAATAAATAATATAAATAAGTGGTCAGGAAAAGGTAAAACATACTATAATAAATAAATAAATAAATAAATAAATATATAAACATAACACATCCAGTACTGCACTTTCTAAGAATTTTCCCACTTCGTGGCAAGGCTCCTGTCTCTTCTTCCTGGTAGCTAATCTCTGGTACAGAGCACTGATTTAGGACACAGAACCACACTCAGAATACTTGGAAGAAGCTGCTACCAGTGGGCATGTGCAGCAGCTCAGCTCTGTCCCTTAAACTGCATGCTTTAGTAATCGTATTATATATAATTTCTATTACTGTCATAATTTGAGACACATGCCAAGAAGAGGGCGGTTTCCAGGCAACCGCAACCCCCCCCCCGCCCCCCTGTGTTTGCCTATGCAAGTGAGTATGTTTTGCAAGATTTAAGGATAAATATATGTCAGGGGTGGTTTAAGAAAGCAGGCTCTGTGCGGGTCCCTTCATCACTGGCAATACATGCACAGGTTGTTGGGAACATGGCAGTTTGAATTATGGGCTTAATTCATGTTTGTATGAGATGCCGATATAGACGCAACTGAGCGATTATCATCAGACTGCGCATGCACAGCGACTGCATCGTTAGCGTGCCGAGGTACCTCTGTGATGCCGCTCACAGTAAAAAATTTTATGCAGAGTGATTGACAGGAAGTAACCAATTGGGAGAGGTAATTGGGAGTGCCAGCAAAAACGTAGGCGTGCCATGGTCATTTTCGGGCCATGTATCTGCCTTCAGCTGCAATCATGTATGTGGAGATAAATGGTACCAGCGTTGCCTCTGTTGTGGCCAGTCTGTTGACCATAGACTTAATCAAGCAGTCAATGGTCCTTATTATTACATCGGTGCTGTGTATATGTACACAGCTGCTGCAGACTTTCTGTTGGCTCTGGTGTTCGTCTATATTGTTTTCTGGGTGGCAGCATCACTTTCAATGATTAGAAATTCTATAGCCTAAAAAACGCAACTGTGTAGGTATGTGTGTACAAACATGAAGTAGCCTCTATGTGTGGCACAATTACTAGGGTCAATGTCATACAAAACCTTACCATTACATACTGTAATTTGAATTGTAAAAGGAAGTCAAAACACCTGGAAGACATACATACCATTCTGTCTGAAGCAAGGTTGATACGGTAAAAAGTTAAAACTGACATTGTAGCACTATGCAAGTTTCAGTTATCATTTCAGTTAAAGAATAATCAAAAAAGTTGTTTTTCATTTTCACTAGAATCTATTACAATATGTTAACAAAAATTAGTCCAGTTTTGTCATAACACGAGCGTGCACAGTGCTACCCTTCCGAGCACTCTCTCTCCTCTCCGTTCCCATTTGGATGCTTCCCCACTCCCACACTGCTGGCCACTGCCACTTCCTGCTCTGGTAATCAGCATCCCACGTGGAGCTGGTGCCAGGTGCCACCAAAGACAACCCAGGGGTATAAAGTTCCTGAGAAAGCACTGCTGGATTGTCAGTGCTTTGTTGTCCATTATCTTGTTGAGACCTCGCTGAGTATTTCTCTGGCTAACGTTCAGCTGTTGACCCCTGTGCATTTACCATGTCCAGCACTCACTGACTCCTACCAGTGATCCTGCATAACTGGTACTGCAAAACCTCAGTGCTTCTGCCTATCTGGTACTGCAAAAAACCCCAGTGATCCTGTACAAATGACACTGAAAACAACCCAGTACTTCTGTTTAGCTGGTATGACAACATTCCAGCAATCTTGCAAGCTGGTACTGAAATACCCGGGTGACTCTGTGAAGCTGGTACTGCGACATCCCAGTGCTTTCACCTATATGTACTTCTTCAACCCTGCAACTCTGCCAAGCTGGTATTACTCTGCATCCCAGCAATCTTGTATAACTGTACTGTTCCATTCCTCAGAATTAGAGATCTGCTCCAACCTCCCTGACCTGCATAAGAGAAGTCCTACATCAGACCACCTACCTTTCTGCCCAAAACTTCCACACTCCCCTCTCGTGGCAACACCTAGTTCGGATTCACAAATCAAAGCCTGACAAGTTTGTAGTAAAGAGCATAATTTATTTGGTAGAAAGGAAAGTGTGGATCAAAAACTTTCATACTTAAGTGTAGGGGAAAAAAAATAAATATATATTTGTGAATAAATCCTGTCCCATGAATGTTTCAGTAGTTTGCTATTTGCAAAGCAGATACTAAATTATTTATTTATTTACTTATTTAAATATAAATGCTGTATTAAACTATGTACGCATCATTACAAAAATAAATCACTATTTACAAAGTTTGCCAGAATAACACTAATGGCCTATTTTGATCATCACAATTTGTTCATCACATACTGTATAAAAGAACCTTATAAGTCATTTTGCAAATAAACACATTAGAATTGCTAGAGATGAGTTTGCACGAGAAGCAAGCACATTTATGGCCTTTATCATCCTCATTAAAATTATCTCAGCCTGAGAATCAAAACTGATCTTCAATTTCTTTCTGGCATTTATATACACAAGTTACTCTAGACTAGTGCAGCAGAGAGTGTGAATAATTGTAAAAATGTATACATACTGTATTAGAAATGTGGTGGAGTCTTGTGTTTTGGTTCTAATTTTATCACCATGTCTTTGTTTGGAATTTGAATTTAAAATCTAAAACTTTGGTTTTGAATTTCTTGGAAATAGATAAAAACAGCTAAAATTATGTAATTTTTGCAATTCAAAACCCAAAATTCGGGATTCGACTTGGTTTGGATCTCCTCAGGAGATATGAATCAGGACTCAGTGTGGTTCAAATCTGTAAAATTTGTGTGGGTTAAAATCTATAAACTGAACCGTTCATCTCTAGTACATATACAGTCATTAAATATTCTGATATTCCTGACACTAGTCTACTCAGGATCAATTTTGTAGCCACAAAGGGAAAAACAGAGATTTTCACAAATGCGTAAATATACAGTAAGAAACATAGCAATT
The DNA here is from genome assembly GCF_028390025.1 of Pseudophryne corroboree. Taxonomy (NCBI): domain Eukaryota; kingdom Metazoa; phylum Chordata; class Amphibia; order Anura; family Myobatrachidae; genus Pseudophryne; species Pseudophryne corroboree. The sequence continues at coordinate 286,945,158 of NC_086448.1, forward strand.
ACTGTATGTAATGTGCTGGAAATCCTAGTAAATTGCCGTGATAGCTGTTTATGTACTTAAAAATGTGTACTCAATAATCGCGACTCCTATCAGTATGTAAAAAGCAAAAAATATACACAGTAACTGGTAAAATCCTGATTGGATCTATCCAGATACACTGTATGGTATTATAGCTCTACAACAGCGGTGGCCAACCTATGGCTCTTGAGCCGCATGTGGCTCTTTCTTTATTCAAATGTGGCTCCCAACACTCTAAATCATGTGACCACAACAGATACAGAAACCGCTGCACTCCAGCCAGACACGCAGCAGCACTACAGGGACTGAGAATTGAAGGAGCCAGATACTAGAGGTGAGACACCCACAAGCAAACAGAAGACACATTAGGGACTGCTGCAATGGCATGAGTTGATGGGGGGGATGTAGTGATATATGAGGGTGGGCTAGGGTGACACATGGCAGAGCTGGCTGGAGAGACGCAGGAGGGTCCTGGCAGGAGTGATGTGGTACGGTGCTGGAAATAGTGACACATGGGAGAGCTGGCTGGAGTGACAGGAGGGTGTTGGCAGGAGTGACACATGGGAGAGCTGGCTGGAGTGACAGGAGGGTGTTGGCAGGAGTGACACATGGGAGACCTGGCTGGAGTGACATAGGAGGGTGGTAGCAGGAGTGACACATGGGAGAGCTGGCTGGAGTGACATAGGAGGGTGGTAGCAGGAGTGACACATGGAAGAGCTGGCTGGAGTGACAGGAGGGTGTTGGCAGGAGTGACACATGGGAGAACTGGCTGGAGTGACATAGGTGGGTGGTAGCAGGAGTGACACATGGAAGAGCTGGCTGGAGTGACAGGAGGGTGTTGGCAGGAGTGACACATGGGAGAGCTGGCTGGAGTGACATAGGAGGGTGGTAGCAGGAGTGACACATGGGTGAGCTGGCTGGAGTGACATAGGAGGGTGGTAGCAGGAGTGACACATGGGAGAGCTGGCTGGAGTGACACAGGGGAGCTGGCTGGAGTGACATAGGAGGGTGCTAGCAGGAGTGACACATGGAAGAGCTGGCTGGAGTGACAGGAGGGTGTTGGCAGTAGTGACACATGAGAGAGCTGGCTGGATGGAGTGACACAGCAGGGTCTTGGCAATAGTGACACATGGGAGACCTGGCTGGAGTGACACAGCAGGGTGCTAGCAGGAGTTAAACATGGAATAGCTGGCTGGAATGACAGGAGGGTGTTGGCTGGAGTGACACATGGGAGACCTGGCTGGAATGACACAGCAGGGTCTTGGCAGTAGTGACACATGAGAGAGCTGGCTGGAGTGACACAGGGGAGAGGGCTGGAGTGACATAGGAGGGTGCTAGCAGGAGTGACACATGGAAGAGCTGGCTGTAGTGACAGGAGAGTGTTGGCTGGAGTGACACATGGGGAGCTGGCTGGAGTGACACAGCAGGGTCTTGGCAGTAGTGACACATGAGAGACCTGGCTGGAGTGACACAGCAGGGTCTTGGCAGTAGTGACACATGGGAGAACTGTCTGGAGTGACACGGGGGAGCTGGCTGGAGGGACAGGAGGGTGTTGGCTGGAGTGACACAGCAGGGTCTTAGCAGTAGTGACACATGGGAGACCTGGCTGGAGTGACACAGCAGGGTCTTGGCAGTAGTGACACATGGAAGACCTGGCTGGGCTGGAGTGACACGGGGGAGCTGGCTGGAATGACATAGGAGGGTGCTAGCAGGAGTGACACATGGGGGAGCTGGCTGGAGTGACACAAGGTGGAGCTGAAGTTTATTATGTGAAAGTGTCTTTTTCAATGGATTTGGATTTAAAAAAAATATTTTATGTCGTTCTGGCTTTTTCAATGTATTTTATACCAGGGGTGTGGTCTAGCAGGCACAAGGCCACATTTCATTTTTGCATGCGCGCCATCGGCTCTATGTCGGCTCTTTGACGTACCTAACAAGGTTTTTTGGCTCTTTGTCACTGACTGGTTGGCCACCCCTGCTCTACAATGTAATCTACTGGATCTTTTAAAGATTGATAAAGCAGGTGAATTACAGTGTAATCCATTATTATACTGTAACATGAAGAGACAGAATAGCAAGTGACAAACAGACCTTACTGCACATTATGCATAAACCGCAGATGTCCAGAATTTGAGTCCTACTTACACCCATGCAGGCGATACTGCGACGGGGATTGAAGATGGAAATCCGTGTATGTCGGCAAATGAACTACAGTCACTGGGGACTGCACTCCAGTCTGATCCTTGGTGTATGGGATCCAACTGAAACAAATGGATTTCTGCAAAAACTGATCTCAGAATAGGAGGCAACAATGTGAAAATGTCCACGAAACCAATATGGTAAATTTAGTCTATGTGCAAATTCCCCATTACCACTTCATTACCACCCAGTAATGCTATTGTAGCCACAAATGAGAAGCAACTGAGATGCTTACGACTTGTAAGGACTTCAAGATATATTTGTGTCCTGCAAAGCGTGCGCAGTTTGCTAAGAATTGCTCATTCTGTTCACATCTAGCCTAAACATTTTAATTTGAAAATCCAGTATGTCTCCCTCACTAGCTTCTTTTGATGATCGCTGCTCTTACTGTCACATGAGTCCGGTTTCTTGCAATAGTGTTTGGATACAATATGGGGCTGATATACAGTAGACTGAGTAGTCCAGTGTCGGACTGGGGCATGGAAGTTCTACCAGGGGAGTGCAATGGTACAGGCCAATGTTTAAGGGGTGTGTCCAGACATCCAAGTGGGTGTAGCCATGGGACAGCCACCAAAGAGGCTTGGCTAACCATTCTAGGGTGTATGGTCTAGGCCAAGTGTAGGCAACCTTAAACACTCAAAGAGCCATTTGGACCCGTTTCCCCCAGAAAAGAAACCTCGGGAGCCACAAAACCCTTTTGACATCTAAAATGAAGATAACACTGCATATATCGTTTTTTTTTACCTTTATGCTGTGTATAAAAAAACTATAATGTGTTGCATTTATGAAATCAATGAACTGCAATAGTAAATAGTCATTTTCCACAATGATGTAAAAGAGGTACAATGTACTACAAACTGTACTGACTAGTATTTTTTTTATAGTCATTATTTCTGCCCCATGTATGAGTCCAGCCATTTTAGTCTGCCCCATATATGTCCAGCCATTTTATTCTGCCCCTTAAATGTGCCCCCTTAAATACACACACACACACACACACACACACATATATATGCAGAAAATGTGGGCGGCACTCCGAGTCTAATATTGAGTAAAAAACTTTAACTTTATTGCCCGCAGGTGTCCGTGCAACTAAGACGCTGCCTTGTCGCACCTGTGATGTCATCGAACGGGCGCCGGCGCCAGAGGGGAGCGCAGATGTTGTTAGCCGTTGGTTTGGCAACATCCGTACTGGTGCTAACAGGCTATAAGAGAAACGATACATACTGAATGAAAACACTTTAAAAACAGTAATAAAAGCAGCGGTTTACATTCTGTTGCAGAGTATACAGTGAAGATAGATCTGTATTAGCTGATGGGCACAAATTGCTAATATAAACTAAATATACTATAGATGTTATTATGTTATGAAACTTTATAATGAAAAAATCTCTCTCTCTCTCTCTATATATATATATATATATATATTAGCATAATCGCTACATGGAAAGAAAACTCTATAGTTTACAGCACTGAACGCTCTCCTCTGGCGGCGGCGCCCGTTCGATGACGTCACAGGCGCGACGAGGCAGCATCTTAGTTGCACGGACACCTGCGGGCAGCGGGAATGGAGTGCGGCCAGCTGGACGAGAGTAAGTAATTGTTTTGTGGGTATAAATGTATGTGTCTGTATTGTATCTGTTTCTCTCCTGACGACGGGTAGACGACCCGAAACGTTGAGGCAATAAAGTTAAAGTTTTTTACTCAATATTAGTCTCGGAGTGCCGCTCACCTTCTCTGCATATATCGTATCCAGATCCTGGCAGGCACCTGAGCAGCTTTCAGCATTTGGATTCATGGGCTAGTGCCGGACTTGCACACGTGCATATATATATATATATATATATATATATATATATTTTTTTTTATTTTTTTTTAATTAATATTTTTTTGCTCAGTGTATATATATATATATATATATATATATTTAGACAGAAAAAACACTATTCCACGGCACTCATATATACCTAGATTTGGGGTGCAACACGGTTTGTGACCACATTGTTTAAATAGAAATCATAGGGGCTCTGTACTTGCTATATAATTAACAATAATACTAAACAGTGGAGTTTTAGTTCATGTATTGATCAATGCATTTAAGCCTGCAGCCCCCGGCAAGGGACCCCACTTTACTGCAGGTCCTACTCTATTGCTCAAAATAATGATCATAAAATAGCTATCACATTAGTGTTAAACTTTGGGCATGCTATCTGGTCTGAAGTTCACTGCAACTTTGCTTAATTATTTTGAACAATAGAGTCCCTGCTGTGCTGTGGAGCCTGTGGTGGCGATGGGCTTCTGCAGCTGCTGGGGGCCTGGGCTCAGTGCCGGTGGTCCCTCTGTCTGCCGCTGAGCCTTGTCTGGGTGTGGGTGTCAGGCGGGTCCGCGGTACACCGACACAGTGACGTCATGGCGCGACGCACGGTGGACCCGCAATGCACTCCTGGGAACAGTGGAGAGTGCATTGAATGGAGGATAAATCCCTGACTGCTGGACTTTGTATCCCCCTAGGAGGGAGCCACAGCAGACGGCTGAAAGAGCCACGGGTTGCCAACCACTGGTCTAGGCCTATTGAATAAAAGTGTACCAAGTCTCCGTGTTCATCCATGGTCTTGCACCACTAGGTAGCTGACTTGTATTATTTGAGAGCACAATCTGGTACCTGATACTAGAGGAGGGGGTAGCCTTACAGGAAGTTGGCACCACTGGGTATTTTCCCTGTACCCCTATTGGCAAATCTGACTCTGCTGAGTACTATGAGCTTTGTGTAGCTTATTTTGGAGCATTTAGTTACAGAGTCACACATACATGTCCCTTGCAAGGAAAGCAAATACGCACAATTGTGCATGCCTATAAAATTAAGTAGAACTATGCTTCAGTGTGCTTATGTGTAGTGCAGGCTCAGTATACAGCTATTGATCCATAAAAATATACTTTTGTAAACACATTGCTATGTCAAAATTTTTATTTTACACTTATAGTTAAAAAAAATAAATTTTATTTACATCAATGCCAAGGCTACTGGTATATGTCTTGAAAAAGGCTCCTTTTGAGCCGAAACGCGTTGACATTCACTTGGCACTGTGAGGCTTCATACCATGTGAGACATTTAAGGTAAATCCACCATTTCTTCTCTTTTGATGGTCCAGACTCTGTTTTTATGTGAGCTCAGCACTTTTAAACCTTTTTTTGTTATTTATTTAATTAACAATTTTTTTGTCCTTGTGATATGTACCCCAATTTTTGGATTTTGGATTAAATACTTGAATCAGTTTATGTGACTGCACTTCATATTTCTTTTTATTGGCTGTGTTTTGTGTGGATATGCACTCACCTAAATCCTGGGAATGATTAAATGAGAATGTGGTGGATTTAAGATCCCAGATATGAGTCATATCATCATTTAAACTGTGAGTGTCGTATGCAGACTATCTACAACCTCTGTATGTGAAAAGATACCTTTACAAGCTTTTTTATTTCTATTATAAGTGAGTGGGTTACCCAACTTCTCTTAGATTATCTGGTAGGGTTAAGAAGACTAAAGAAACCCTTACATACACCATCCTTTGGGCTCCATTGTGAGTTGGGGTACACTTTCTTCCTGCCTAACCTGCACCCTCTCTAAATATTAGTTTTATCCTCTTGGGTTTTCTTCTACTTAATTATGATTCATTGACATATACTTGACTATACTACACATTGTTTGCTTAATTGGTCTTTTTTCACATATTCCTTGGAGTCTGAAAACACCTTTGAGGCACTAATGAACAAAGGTAGATTTAACAAGAGAACATTTTCCAACATCATACAAGGAATGTATATTGTTTAGATCATATTACTCCTTTGATTGTTTGCAATTAGTGCCTATACAGGTTAAAAACCCCTGATCATTTTTTTTCTATCATCAGCTATATTGGGTGTGGTGACACCTCCTTTGGAGAGTTTGATTGTCAAAGCTGCTCTGCACCTATTTTGAGTTTACAAATCTTTTGTTTTACAGAGCAAAGATTTGCATGCAGTTCCACACATGACTAAGCCAGTTCTTTCATTGAATTCTAGAAGCTCAATTTCATTGTCTTGACATCTGGTAGATGTTTTGTTTATTATCGCTCCGTGGAGCATGCTAATCAACAAGATGGAGTTAGTATTGATGATACTTGAGTGGTGCGGTTTTGTAGAAAATCAAACACACCCGAACTTTGGGTTTGGTTTAGAATATGTCTGTAATTAAAAATAACTAGCTGTTAAAAAGAACAATCAACAGCCAGCTATCATTGGTGTATTAGAATAATATAGATGGAAGTGGGTGGTACCACAAAAGGAATAAGCAGCTTATTTTTCTTCTGAAGAACCCAAGGATCCATACTTTGTAGAAACACATAAAGGGTCACAAGCCTATTTTTTGTATGTCTCACTGGACACGAACCGTTCCACACCTGAGGTTTATCACCAAGACATGGTTGACCAACAGAGTGTGCCCTTCTAGAGACCTCCATCTCATCATAGCTCCATCTCTCAGGTTACTTAGATGACCCAGCTGTCATGAGTGGTGTACAATGGTGCACAGTATCAGTAAACACTGTGGGGACATTGCACCCACCTTGCTACATCGGTATCTATCAGGCACCAGCCATCACAGGCTGCATTAGATAGTATTCCACATCACTGAATATTATGGAATATTATGGATTTTCCAAACTCTGTGTTTCATTTTACATACTACTGGCAAATGACATCATGTCTGACATTATAACATCAGCAGTTCATTGCCTCAAACTCACTCAGGGTGCTCTGGACTCTGCAGTGAAAGCTATCTCTCCACTTTAGATATTTTATATACGTATACCTAGTTTACAGCTCTAACCAGGGAGATAAGAAGTTTCCCTGTATGTAGCAATACTGAGATAATTGCTACTAAGGTCATCTATCCAATATACTGTACCAAGAACACAATACCATATACTGACAGTTTATCCTTGGAGGTATTTACTGTATATCACAGAATCTACTTTGGAATTCTAACCTGTCATCATCACAACAGAGTTATTCCTTATCTATATACTAATAACATAAGGATGATTTTTTGAGTGACTTATTTCTATGATACCGTTGCCTGAGCAGGGCAAATCATATACCAAATTAAAGCGCTTGGTCCATAGATGTGCAATTATATTGGTGTTATAATTGGTTGCTTCGTTTTGCAGTTATGTGGCAAAACATCTGCCAGCCAATTTCAACGTATCATCATTGTGCTCTTTGAAAATGTGGCAGTTGGTCAAGTGACAGCTGGTTGGGTGAACCTGTGACATGTGACCTGCCGGATAGTCTGGAAACTGTCACAGTTATGTGCAGCCACTCATTAAGCAATGATATTACAGGGTGTTGACTCCTAAGGGGGTGAAAAGGGGTAAACTGTTCTGCCCAGCAAACCCATTGTCTAGTAAGGCTTATTCTGTCTGCCACCCACTTCCATTTTGGATTTTTCTGTTATTTGAGTCCACCAATGACAACCAGCTTCTGCTATAATGTTGATTATTATTTTTACCAGCAAGTCATTTTCAATCAGATATTATTGTTTATTTAATATTAAATAGATGTATTCTAAATTTTAATAAACAAGTGTTTCTCAATAATGACTTTATGCTGTCGAATATAGAGCTCCACATCTATCATTCCATTTTTATTCTGTTTGGTAGGTGCAGACCCTACTTTTGCTGAGCAGCTTTTATTTATCAGGTTGTGACAACTGGTCTAGTATATCTGTTTCCTCCTTTAAATAATTGCTCTGTGTATCATTTTACATAATATCGCTATTATAGTTTGCTGTCTATGGAGAAGAGGGTCAAGGTATTGGAGAGTATGTCACATGTATATTATCTAGATAAAATATGGCATATTGTTGCATTTGATCTTGGACCTTAAAAAAAAATCAAAATGAATAGTGACACCATTTTCATATGGAACCAATCTTTGACATAATTATTTATACATGCTGCATGCAATTGTGACTGCCATATGTCAATATCATAACAGGACTCTTGTTATAAATGTACAGTTGCAAAATGCACTATATATTTCTCAACTAAACCAAATGTAAGGCCTATCTTTACTAAGAACAACATAGACTTTGCTTAATCTAATTGTTTTCATTTTCGGTATGTAAATTGAATTTTATTTCGATTTTTTAAATAATTTTCACCTCTGTACAATGATAGTGTTGGTTTTCTGCACTTTTCCTTGCCTGACCTGTTCCGTAGGCGCTGACGGAGCAAAGGCAGGTGTTTATATTTCTGCTCCCTCAGGACTCCCAGGGGACAGCTGCTCTTTCTGGCCATGAGTACCAGACGAATCAGGATTGCTGCCAGGGATTGAACAACCCCCTCTATAGCTGTTGTTATCCACTCCTGTTGGCTCTTCATCTCCTAGAGGCATATACTGAGGCCTTTGAGGATACAAACACTGTCTTTCTGGTTTTTTACCATTTTTCTTTTGGTAGCAAATTTTTCTAAATATCATTTTAATTTTATGCATTTTTTAAGAATGAAAAAAAAAACCCAGTAAAAACTAAAAAAATAAATATTTTCCACGATGTTCCATGTTTCCTTCACATTTCATACTGTACATTCTCTGAATTCTACCTTTTTGCTTTAGGTAGTACTGTATTAACTTGCTTAGTTTTTTTTAATGGTTTTTTCTATCTGCTTTATTTTAACATAGTAACATAGTATTTGAGGTTGAATAGAGGCAAATTGCCCATCGTGTTCAACCTGTTTTAAGTTGTGATGATTCTACATACATGCTAAATAATGTTTTATGACTAGTTAGCTACTATAACTCATGTTACCCCCGGATTAACCACGTTGATATTTTAAGTATTATGACCTTGGATAGCTTTTTCATTCAGAAATGTATCCATTCCTTTTTTAAATCCAATTACAGAATCCGCCATTACCACCTTCCCTGGCAGGCAATTCCACATCCTGATTGCCCTAACAGTGAAGAACCCTTTCCTCCGTTGCGTTCGGAACTTTCTCTCCTGCAGTCGCAGCGAGTGCCCACGTGGCCTAAACTGTGTTCTTTTAATAAATAATTCCTCTGATAACTCTTTGTGATGTCCCTTTACATATTTGAAGATACTAATAATATCTCCTTTTAGGCACCTTTTTTCTAGTGTATACATATTCAGCCTAGTAAGTTTTTCCTTATAGTCCAGTCCTTCTAGGCCTTTAATCAATTTAGTAGCTCGCCTTTGAACACTTTCGAGTTCACTGATGTCTTTTTTATACAATGGTGCCCAAAACTGAACACAATATTCCAGGTGCGGACGTACCAATGCCTTATACAGCGGCATGATTACATCCTCATCCCTTGTCTCAATTCCCCTTTTTATGCACGCTAGCACCTTACTTGCCTTCTTTACTGCGTTTTGACATTGTGTACGGTTATTAAGCCTATTATCAATGACTACCCCCAAATCTTTTTCCAACTCTGTTTCCCCTAGGCATTCCCCATTTAATATGTAGGATGCAAGTTTGTTTTTAGTCCCAAAATGCATAACCTTGCATTTGTCTGTATTGAATCTCATTTTCCATTTAGATGCCCAGAGTTCAAGTTTAGATAGATCATTCTGCAAGGACTCCACATCCAATTCTGAATTAATTACCTTACACAGTTTAGTATCATCTGCAAAGATTGACACTGTGCTTTCCAGGCCTATTTCTAGGTCATTGATAAATATGTTGAACAGTAGTGGTCCGACTACGGACCCTTGTGGTATTCCGCTGACTACTGGGGACCAGGTTGAGGACTTCCCATTGACCACTACTCGCTGCACCCTGCTATCCAACCAGCTGCTTATCCATGTGCAAATAGTTTTTCCTATGCCAATCTCCTTTAATTTGATCATCAGTCTCCTGTGAGAAACTGTATCGAAGGCTTTTGCAAAATCTAGGAAGACCACATCCACTGCTTTTCCTTGATCAAGATTATTGCTCACTTCCTCGTAGAAGCTAATTAAGTTAGTCTGACATGACCTGTCCCTCACAAACCCATGCTGGTTCTTGCTAATAATTCTAGCGGACTTTAGATACTCCTGTATGACGTCCCTTAGAATTCCTTCCAATATTTTCCCCACTATAGATGTTAAACTAACTGGTCTGTAGTTTCCCGGAAGATTTTTGGATCCCTTTTTAAATAATGGCACTACCTCAGCTATACGCCAATCCTTCGGCACCATGCCTGATCTAATTGAACTATTGAAAATCAAGTATAGGAGTCGTGCTAGTTGTGAACTAAGCTCCATAAGAACCCTCGGGTGAAGTCCATCAGGACCAGGTGATTTATTAATCTTAATTTTGCTTAGTCTCTCCCGGACTACTTCTTCACTTAAACAAGTATCTAACCATGAATCATTACTGTCACAATTGTTATGCTCTACTCCCACCATCAGTTCTTCACTGGTGAATACCGATGGAAAGAATTTGTTCAGTATTTCCGCTTTTTTTTTCATCATCATTTATCAATTCTCTTAATTCATCTTTTAATGGATTTATATTCTCCTTTTTTAACCTTTTACCGTTTATGTATTAAAAAAACTTTTTAGGATTGGTTTTACTCTCTATAGCGATTTGCTTTTCATTTTCCATTTTAGCTGCTCTTATTGCTTTTTTGCATTTATTACACTCCTTGTAATACTTGAAAGACTCCTCCTTTCCATTAGATTTAAATGCTTTGAAAGCCCGCTTTTTTTATCCATTTCTGCCTTAACCTTCTTGTTAAGCCTCATCGGTTTGAGTTTAATACTCCTGCGTTTACTTTCCATGGGAATAAAGTTATGAATATTGCTATCCAGCAACCCTTTTAAAACATCCCACATTTCCGAAGTGTTCTTGTTATAAAGCAGTACCTCCTACTCTATGTCGTTAAGTGCACATCTAAGCATACTGAAATTAGTTTTCCTAAAGTTAAAAGTTTTGGTTGAACCCCTGTAGCTATGTTTCCTGAAACTGATGTCGAATGTGATCATATAGTGATCACTGATACCCAAAGTCTCCCCAACTTTAGTGTTTGATATAATGTCCATATTATTAGTAATTACTAGATCCAGGGTAGTTTTACCCCTAGTTGGGTCCTCGACTAATTGAGACAAGTAGTGATCCCTAAACATATTTAAGAACCTGCTGCCCCTCGCTTTAGCACATGAATCGTTACTCCAGTTTATATCCGGGTAATTAAAATCGCCAGTGACAAGGATGTCCCCCAATCCAGCAGCCGTTTTGATTTGCTGCAATAGTTGTTCTTCCTCATGTATGCTAATATCCGGCTGTTTGTAGCACGTGCCAATGACTAGGTTTTTTTGCATCAATTCCCCCACTTGAGATTTCTACCCATAGTGACTCCACATTATCGGCAGTCTCCACATAGATAACCTCCTTTAAGTATGGTTTAAGTGATGGTTTAACATAAAAGACATACACCTCCTCCTCTTTTGTTAGCCCTGTCCCTCCTAAAAAGAGAATACCCCTCCAAGTTAGCAACCCAGTCGTGAGAGTCGTCCCACCATGTTTCTGTAATACCTATAATGTCATACTCAGCCTTTGATGCTAACAATTCCAATTCCCCCATTTTACCTGCTAGAATTCTTGTGTTTGCAAACATACATTTTAGTTTATCGGTTCCTTTATTTGTTTGTTTTCCTAAAGATTTCCCATCCTGGTTAACTAGTGCATCCGTAGAGTTACTGATACATACAAAAGATACAAGGACAGCGCTGGCACATTCACATTAAAATAAATGTTTTTAATAACCCATATAAAACATTCAAATATACAATATTCTATTTGATATAATTAAAATATGCAATTCATGCCATATTACTATCTTTTGTTGCCAACCAGAGAATATTAAACACTCCTAACTATGTATAATAGCATGCAGCTAAGCACTTAACCTGAGCAATCTCATCCAACCCTATTGTCACAATTGTAACCTTATTTTGTCAGTCTGCTACAATAGTAGCTGATGTTTGTAATTCAGTGCCTGTATAGCTGTTTAACAAGCCTCCATTTATATTTCAAGTAGCAGTTCTTTGAGTGCACAATTGGTTATAAAGCGGTCTCCACACGGAATTTCCCCGTATACTTAAGCTGGTATTAGATGTTACTTCCAGCTTTATAATCATTCATAGTCCCCGCTCATCAGAATCATAGGAATTTTCATCTACGTATTAATTTGCAGCTTTACACGTGCTTAAAATACCTCTCCCGGCTGTCGCCTCCAAAACTAGCCTTATCCGGAGTCCACCGTATGATGGATAACAGGTAAGATGTCCAATCCTTTACATGTAAAGTAGCTGCCTCTGGCCGGCCGGCACTTACTTCGAGTATCCAACTCTCCTTGCAGTAAATATGACAAACGCGTTTCTCCATTTAAAGTTCCGTCAGCGGCTTCATCAGTGTCTATAGTTATACTGCAATTACTCGGGGCTTTTTTATATCTTGCGCCATTCGATTCGCGCATGTGTGTATAGTCCGCTCATCACTAAGTGTATACTATTGCGGTTCATGACTCACTTTGATTATATTCCCGCATTCTCATTTACGAGATTCTATGCGTTCCATACCAGTGTAACTCATCTAGTTTATACAGCTATTCAAGCTGCCTCCTACCACTACAACATACATATTCTCTGGCTTAAACAACCGTTATTTATTAGTAAAGCGAATCTGTATAAAAATATACATATATATTCAAATATATTTATATATAAAAAAATGACAATAATAAAAATAAAGATAGAATAAAAATAGAAAAAACAAAAGCAAAAACAAATCTGCTACAAGCGCCTAGAGATATTAATAACTGGTTCAAACAACAATAAAGCGCTGCCAAAAAAAGCACTGTGTATGTGCCTTTAATAATTTGTACAAGAGAAAAAAGAGAAAGATTGGCTGCGCTTACAGTGTTGTTAGTATACCATAATTGTGGAGAGCTGACAACCAAAATAGATAAAATATATTTATTTAGAATAATAACACACCAATAAAAACTGGTACACAATATATAAAAAAATTATAAGATTTGTGTATACTCTGAAAAAACCGTATTAATAATTGATAGACAGTGTCCACAGATTAAGATAGTTACAACAGTATATAGAGCATTACCTTAATACAGATGTAAATTTGTAACACTGTTTGAAAGTTGTATTATTGCTATTGCATGCTTAATGAAATTGTATCGCTCCAGAAGATTAACTTTGTAGCAAATCTTTACTACAGGTGCAGAGGCAACATGCACACTGTAGCTAATAAAACATAGAAGTCCCAGCAGTGAAATATCAGTTATTAGTAGTGTGTGATTACCTCTCCTGGGGCTATGCACACCGAGCGTCCTCGGTGGAATCCACTATAGCCCTAACTGATGGAACAAGGAGAGGAATTACTAAATAATGAAACAGAGGCTGCTACTGTGTAATTACCGGCGTCTTTAGTATATTTACCAGGATGTTCGTATGATCTGTCAGGGGTAGAGGAAGTCCTTTATTGCCCACTTGGATAGAAACATGTGGTGTCCTGGTGTTTCCAGTCAGAGCTGGTGCTGTTAGTTGAGTGCACGCTGGCCGCGGCTGTCGTTAATTAAAGAGAATCCTCTGGTGGCTATAGGCGCCGCATCGCAGCGCTGGCCGCAGCCACCCTTAGTAGCAGGAGTAACCTCTGTTAGCTGAAGGCGCCGTGCAGTGGTGCTGGCTGGAGCCGCCGTTTATTGTAGAGGCTCCAACGAGGTGGTAACAGCCACAGGATATGTATGAATAAACGCTGAGCAGTAGCGTTAGCCGGAGCAGCCTCGTGTTAATGGAGGGAACCTTCTATTGAGAAGCGGGGAACGTCCCCGTGGATGAGTGATGCCAATAGAATAAAATCGGTAAAAGGTGATCAGAGTAAGGGGGAGGAGCCTAACGCTTTTCGCTTGGCTTCCAGCTCCTGCTTTTAAAAATGCCCCTCACACACGCACAATCACAGCCCCTCTGCTACTCCAAGTAAGAGACCCTCTCACTCACTCACAAGGTCAGCCCCTTGCAGCCTCACCAGAAGTTTAATGGTATTACACTTTAAATACAAGCTCCCTTACAATGAGCAAGCTTCAATGAGTCTGATCACTGCTTATATAGGCTCAGCCAGCTGCTTTAATCAGCCCCTCCTCCTCCTCCTGATTACTCACACCTGATTCAACCCCCTCCCCCTTGCTTTCTCCTCACACTTTTTCTTTTAAACAAAAAAAAAACAGTACCGATACAAACAATCAGATTCAGTGTACTTTTATTTTACTAACAGCACCCTTATAATTTTACAGCATACAAGACAGGGCCAGTGTAATTTTATTTTAACAACAGCACCCCTGTATTTTTACAGCATACAAGACCAGTATACTTTTATTTTAACAACAGCACTCCTGTATTTTTACAGCATACAGGACTAGTGTACTTTAATTTTAACAACAGCACCCCTGTATTTTTACAGCATACAGAACCAGTGTACTTTTACTTTAACAGCACCCCTGTAATTTTACAGTACACAAGACAGGGCCAGTGTAATTCTATTTTAACAACAGCACCCCTGTATTTGAGCCAGTGTACAGTTATTTTAACAACAGCACACCTGTATTTTAACAGCATACAGGACCAGTGTACTTTAATTTTAACAACAGCACCCCTGTATTTTTACAGCATACAGAACCAGTGTACTTTTACTTTAACAACAGCACCCCAGTAATTTTCCTGTACATAAGACAGGGCCAGTGTAATTTTATTTTAGCAACAGCACCCCTGTATTTGGTCCAGTGTACATTTATTTTAACAACAGCACCCCTGTATTTATACAGCATACAGGACCAGTGTACTTTTATTTTAACAACAGCACCCCTGTATTTTTATAGCATACAGAACCACTGGTCCTGTATGCTATAAAAATGTTATTTTAACAACAGCGCCCCTTTATTTTTACAGCATACAAGACAGTGCCAGTGTACATTTATTTTCACTGCACCCCTCTATTTTTACAGCATATAGGACCAGTGTACTTTTTTAACAACTGCACCCCTGTAATTTTACAGTATACAAGACCAGTGTACTTTTATTTTAACAACAGCACCCATATATTTTTACAGCATACAAGACCAGTGTACTTTTATTTTAACAACAGCACCCCTGTATTTTTACAGCATACAGGACCAGTGTACTTTTATTTTAACAACAGCATCCCTGTATTGTTACAGCATACAAGACCAGTGTACTTTTATTTTAACAACAGCACCCCTGTATTTTTACAGCATACAGGACCAGTGTGCTTTTATTTTAACAACAGCACCCCTGTATTGTTACAGCATACTGAACCAGTGTACTTTTATTTTAACAACAGCACCAATGAATTTTTACAGCATACAAGACAGGGCCAGTGTACATTTATTTTCACTGCACCCCTGAATTTTTACAGCATACAAGACAGGGCCAGTGTACATTTATTTTCACTGCACCCCTGTATTGTTATAGAATACAAGACAGGGCCAGTGTACATTTATTTTCACTGCACCCCTGAATTTTTACAGCATACAAGACAGGGCCAGCACCCCTGTATTTTCACTGCATACAGGAGGACAGTGCCCCTGCCCCCTGTACAACAGTGACAGCCAGAACATCAACACCCATGTACAGCTGCAGCACCCCTTACACCATATGAAACACCAGTGACAGCCAGGACAGCACCCTTAACATCACAGGGACACCACAGTGAGAGGAACAGCACCCCTACACAGCACACACTGACCCCACCCAATGCCACCACCCACAGAGAGAGACAGAGATCTGTCTCCCTCACTCTCCAAGTCCGGAGTGAAAATGGCCGCAATGTGTGGCTGTTTATATGGGATTCAAAACCCACGAGAATCCAAAAGCGGGATGATGACGTTTTGCCTCATTCTGGTTTCTGAGTCTGTTGGGAAGTCCTGAGCTGGACTCATATCCATGCTTGGAGCATGAAGTTCAGGGGGGTTTGGTACTCTGAGAACCAAACCCGCTCATCTCTAATTTTCATATATGCAGATTATTTTGCACTTATTTGTTATGACTATAAATTGGGCCACATGTCATCAAACAGACCAGGCTCCACGTGCACGTCACCCCACCGGGAAACTTGAGGACAAAATTAGGGATCTAAAGCCAAAAGTGCCAGTGATGATTTTTCACTTAATCATATAAATGTATTTCTCTTGTCAGGTTATTGGTGGTGTTCCACCCGTCAAAGGAGGGACATTACTCACTCCTTGTCTTTCCTGTCAGCAGGCCTAGTGACAGGGGGTTCAAAGGGGAAAGGCTGCACTGGGCCCGAGAGTCAGAGAGGCCCTGCCGGGGATCAGGGACAAAAAACAGGCCCACACAGGTGCATATTTACCCATTGGGCAGGATGGCACTCACCAGGGGTGCCAGCAAGGAAGGGCACTGCTTAGCGCTACCACCCGTGGCCAGGAGGTAGATTTTTAGAGGCAGTGGCTGTGTGCACCCCCCCCTGCAGTGATGCTTGCCAACATGTAGAGCTGGCAGCAGCCACAGTTCCTGGCGCCAGTGTCCGGCACGGCACCGCACCAAAATCAAGCAACACTACATAAACTACAGCTCCTAGCAGCCCTTGAGAGCTGTAGTTTAAGTAGATTTTCTAGATTCTAGTGCGGTGCCGTGCAGGAGACAGGCATCAGGAACTGTGGCTGCCACTGCTGCCAGCTCTACATGTTGCTAGGCAACCCTGCGAATAAGGCACTGTCTGGGGGGGCAACTGATTTGCCCCCTGCTGTCCGCACCACACCACACACCTCCTGCCTCCCGCTTCCTGTGTGGTACTGGTCGCTGCCCCGCTAGTAACTTTGTCCTGGTGAGTAACAGAGACACAGACACACACACAATCTCTCTCTCTCTCACTCACTCTCTCTGGTGCAGTGTGTATAAAGGGCTACCTGGAGCAGTGTGTATAATAGGCTACCTGGTGCATTATGTATAATGGGCTAACTGGCACAACGTGTATAAGGGGCTTCTTGGCACAATGTGTATAAAGGGCTACCCACAATCTCTCTCTCTCACTCTCTCTGGTGCAGTGTGTATAAAGGGCTACCTGGTGTAATGTGTATAAGGAGCTAAGTGGTGCAAGTGTATAAGGGGCTACCTGGAGCAGTGTGTATAATAGGCTACATGGTGCACTATGTATAATGGGCTAACTGGCACAACATGTATAAGGGGCTTCCTGGCACAATGTGTATAAAGGGCTACCCACAATCTCTCTCTCTCTCACTCTCTCTGGTGCAGTGTGTATAAAGGGCTACCTGGTGTAATGTGTATAAGGAGCTAAGTGGTGTAAGTTTATAAGGGGCTACCTGGAGCAGTGTGTATAATAGGCTACCTGGTGCACTATGTATAATGGGCTAACTGGCACAACGTGTATAAGGGGCTTCCTGGCACAATGTGTATAAAGGGCTACCTGGCACAGTGTGTAGAAGAGGCTACCTGGTGCAGTGTGCATAAGGGGCTCTACCTGGCACAGTGTGTATAAGGGGCTCTACCCAGCACAGTGTGTATAGGGGTCTCTACCTGATGCAGTGAGTATAAGGGGTTCTGCTCTACTGTGGTGTAATGAGTGTAATGGTCTCTAACATGGCATAATGTGTATAAGGGGTACTACTGTGTAGCATAATGTTAATAAGAGGCTCTAGCATGTAGCATAATGTATATAAAGAGTACTACTGTGTAGTATAACGTGAATAAGTGGCATTACTGTGTGGTGTAATGTGAGTAAGGGACACTAATGTGTGGTGTAATTTGAATTGGGGGTACTATTGTGTGACCATGCCCCTTTTTTACTGTACATGCCTTGCCTATTTCAAGTGTGTTTTGAGGTGGGGGAGGCATCAGTCTTTTACTTTGGCAGGGGTGCTCAGATACCTAGATACACCCCTGGGCCCACAGCAACTATTAACACTTTTTAGAGTGTCTGCTCACCATGAAAACTATTTGAGTCCAGACACACGAAACCCCCACCCACTCTCCCTCCCTTACCCTGTCACTTGGTCCGTTCCTGTCCCGGTGGTGCGTGCAGCTGGCACAACTTCATGACGCTGCACCGGCCCTTCCCTTTCTCCTGCCATCGCCGAGGAGCGTCCCTGAGCCAGCCCAGCACACAGCATGTGTGCCCAGCCTCCTGCGGGTGCCAGCAGATACAAGTATCTAATATACTGTACTTGGACACTTCCAGATTGCTGCAGCAGCCACCCCTCAGCCTCGCTGCTGTGCTGTCTCTACAGACAAGAGAGACACCCTGGCTGTAGTGATGGTGAGTCCCTCCTGAGTCCTAGCACCCCCCTCATCATTTGTACAGTCTATGTCTGATTCACGTGTGTGTGTGTGTGTGTGTGTGTGTGTGTGTGTGTATGTATATATATTTATTGAGAAGTTCAGATTATTTCTAATAAATATTTAAAATGCCAGCGTTTATATATGTTGCAGACGCAAGGCTCATCTTATTACCATATACGATAAACATGCACTGTACATCACAAACACTACATCCCTTAAGAGAAAACAAGCACTCGCACTCATTGTATGAGGTCTAACGCTCAGAGATGTATATATTTGATATTAAAAGGGTATGCATACAATATAACACATGTACAATATATATCATTCAGTTATAATGTTACAATTACACAAGAAGTAGATAGTTACAAAATAATCCATTACAGCCACAGCCAGCATACATTACCATTTCCCTCAATGCACACTCCGCTCCATCTCTCTCTCTCAGCAAAAAACAGCAACTAACCCTCTAAGTCCTGGAAACTGCCTATATCAAAACAGTGGGAGTTAACAGGTTGTTGGTTTCAAGCTCCTTCCATTGGTACAGGAGAGGGAGGTCTCTCATTCATGATGTGTCATTGGTCAGTTCATATGCAAGCAACGTCCAGCCTTGAATCAGACATCATAGGGGTTAGCCACTGGTTTCCTGCCCACATGCTTTCTTTGGAATGTTCTTTGTTCTAATAAGAGTGACTTTAGTTTTCATATATTTAATCATAACTAATTGTTGCAATGTGCTACAACCTAACCACAGCTATCAAACTAATCCACACATTCCCCAGATTATTTTGACACCAAGCATGACATGTTTTTCTTGTTCCATTCCAAATAATACATCTATTAATGATGTTATACTCTATTATATAAATACATTATAATGTCTGGTGCTTGACATGTTTAATTTATGTGTTGTATGAAATATGTGTCTGTTTGCATCTTTATGGCGTTTCTCAGTGATTGCGCATTTTCCTTACGCTACCACCGAGAAGCGCCAATCTGTGTGTAGTTTGTATTGTAATCTTTTTCTGACTTCGACAATATATAGGGATGTGAGTTGAGCTAAATGGCTCAGGGGGCACTGGCAAGCCCCAGAGACAGATTTACATGCCATATATGAGCCAAAAAGTACATCTGGGTATTATACACAGGTGCAGCAGTATAAACTCCTGGAAATTTGGTGAGTTTTGATCAGAGATGTGCGGAAAAGATAAGCAGGTGAGGCACTCCCTCACCTGCCATAGACTTTTTACTCCAGAGTTTAGGGTTAAAAATCATTAGAATAATGAAAGAAGATATTTCAAACAAATTATTTGTATTTTTCATATACTTTACACAGTCAAAACTCTGGCACAAACGAAATTATGACAGGAAAGGCTCTGCCTCACCCCACCGCACGTCACTGAATATACTGTGCAAAAAAAGATCTGGCACTCTGCGCTGTATAAATGCGGAGTATGGGGGTGCCTTCAGTGAATAAGGAACAGTTCAAACTGCAGCACTCCATAAGAAACTTTGAAAAGTTTTTAGTTGGCTGAAAATATATAGGCATGATATTTTCAGCCAACTAA
Source organism: Pseudophryne corroboree (assembly GCF_028390025.1). Lineage (NCBI taxonomy): Eukaryota > Metazoa > Chordata > Amphibia > Anura > Myobatrachidae > Pseudophryne > Pseudophryne corroboree. Next base: position 286,965,333 of record NC_086448.1, read on the forward strand.
AAACTTTGCAAAGTTTCTTCCGGAGTGCCGCAGTTTTCTTTCTTGAACTATATATATACATACCTCCCAACATGACCCTCTCCAGGAGGGACAGAATGCTCTGCTCCTGGACTTCCCTCTTAATTTATGATTGCCATCACCTGTGCTGAAACACCTTTCTTATTCTTAACCTGTTCAAAACAGGTGCCGGCAATCATAAATTAAGAGAAAAGTCCAGAAGCAGAGCATTGTGTCCCTCCCGGAGAGGGTCATGTTGGGAGGTATGTGTATATATATATATATATATATATATACAAACAAATATAAAACCACAGCACTCACCACCCCAGAAGCGGGGTGCAGTGTCTGCACTCATCACTCATAGGGTGGGGTGCATGTAGCCCATGGCCACCTACTTAAAAATATACAAACAGAAAGTTCAGCACTCAACAAAGCAAGCTCACTTATTTTCACAACATCAATAAATAAATGATGGGGGTTTAGCTAGTGAATTGGCCAATGCACGGAAGCCTGCAAACTGCTCGCCAAGGTACCCCATCTTCATGCAGGTCCTACACTATCACAGAGTCTCAAAAATTAAAACCTAGCAACTGTATCACACATAATATAACTGCAAATATGCCCACTTGGTTTACTGTGTATCTGCCAAATACTCCATGGCTTTTAAAGGTACACTAGTCACCTGACACTGGCAGATAAATTATTAAAGAACAGATGACTCAGGTTTAAGATAATTGGGCTTGCATATGGGTGCATGAACAAAGCTTGTGGCCACAGTTAATAGGAGTTAACCAAAGATTAACCCTGTATATCAAAACAGCAGTGAATGAAATGAAGTGATGTGTTTAAAAAATTAAAAGGAATAGTGCTGAAGCTCAGCAGAACAGGGTTCCCTGAAAGTGCTGGCTAGAAAGTGCAAGGTGCAAAAAGCAGGAAGGAATGACAGGTCTAATAGAAATAATAGCAGGTGACACAAGGACAACCTTCAATACAAACTACCGCAAAGCAATGCCCACTTGTTACGGCAATCAATATAAATAAGAATATATGTGCAAAAAGAATCCAAACTGCCCTATTGGGGAGGAAACCCACAGAATGCACAATGTCCGCTGCCTTGTGGTATTAAGTGATGTACAACACCCAGTATTCCCAGATCGTCACCGATATCGGTACTGACTGGGCCCAACACTGCTTAGTTTCCAAGATCAGCCAGAATTGGACGTTTGCCAGTGTGGTATGGCTGTAAATATCACTAGACCAACATATGTTGTCTACTGGGGAATCCCATATAGGCAGCTGGAATCTGATACTGCTAAATACAACACCAAGGATGGACAATAAGCTGCATATAGGCCCTCATTCCGAGTTGATCGCTCGGTAATTTTCTTCGCATCGCAGTGAAATTCCGCTTAGTACGCATGCGCAATATTCGCACTGCGACTGCGCCAAGTAATTTTACAATGAAGATAGTATTTTTACTCACGGCTTTTTCTTCGCTCTGGCGAACGTAGTGTGATTGACAGGAAATGGGTGTTACTGGGCGGAAACACAGCGTTTTCGGGGCGTGTGGATAAAAACGCTACCGTTTCCGGAAAAAACGCAGGAGTGGCCGGAGAAACGGGGGAGTGTCTGGGCGAACGCTGGGTGTGTTTATGACGTCAAACCAGGAACGACAAGCACTGAACTGAACGCAGATGCCGAGTAAGTCTGAAGCTACTCTGAAACTGCTAAGTAGTTTGTAATCGCAATATTGCGAATACATCGGTCGCAATTTTAAGAAGCTAAGATACACTCCCAGTAGGCGTAGGCTTAGCGTGAGCAACTCTGCTAAATTCGCCTTGCGAGCGATCAACTCGGAATGAGGGCCATAGTGAGCAAGAGAGGGTCTGCATGGTGGATGTTGAAAGCGAGGGTGAAAGGAAAGGTATCACTGCTAGTGAAGTGGGGACCTGTCAGGATCGAGTCTCTAGATATATAAAGACACACGGCGGTGTCTGACAGCACATGGCATGCAAAGAACATCAATGACAGGACACATGGCGGTGTCTAAGAAAATTAAACCAAACAGCGGAAGGCAGAGTCCAACAAAAAAGTCACTATAATATGTCACAGGAAACAACCTAAACGAAAATCTTCATTAAGGCCAATCGGAGTAGGGCAATTAAGTCTGTGTATCCATTGTAGTTCTCGTTGTAGCAAAATTCTGTCCCGATCACCCCCATGTTGTAGGGGCGGTATGTGACCAATGATACAACATTTGAGCTGGTTAACAGTATGATGTGCATCCTTGAAGTGTCTTGCAACCGGTAAGTTAGTAAAGTCTTTTGAGGTGTCTGTAGAAATTAGGCACTTCTTGAAAGATGAGCGGTGTTGGCTGAGCCGTTCTTTCATCATTCTACTAGTCTTGCCGACATACAGACGGTTGCATGGGCATCTCAAAATGTAAACAACAAATCTACTGTTACAGTCCAGCCTATATTTGATGGAATATTCCCTCCCATCAGTGGGATTTTTGAAGCGATTGCCTATTGTCAGAAAAGAGCAATTCGAACATCCTGTACACTTAAATACTCCCGGTTTGGTAGTAAGCCAATTGGACATCTGTCTAGGTTTCCACTATGAAAAGTCTGTCTTGACCAAAAGGTCCTTGAGATTCGGTCCTCGTCTATTAGGGAATAGAAGACCGCCAAAAAACCCGCTGTACCCACCCGTCGAGGTGGGAGAAAAGAAAGGAAAAGACAACAAAAACACAATTAGAAATGGTAGTCTTCAATCTGTCCCAGCATTCCTTAACACCTGACGAACTGTCCATTCTGAACAAAGGCATATTCTTTGTTCCCACAGTAACACATGATGAATTTAAATGGCATGTGGATCTTTACAAATTTGGCAGGCAACTTCGGCTTAAAGATTTTTTTGCAGGAACTAACCTCGATTCAGGATCAACATCCTCAACCAACCAGTCAAGTTTACCAAAAAAGCCAAGCCTATTTGACCCACCATCACAAAACCCTTCTTTACACATGTTTATGAGGGTTCTCAAAAGGGATACCATTCCATACATCGCCAACCAAAGAATTAACCATCACAACATCACATTGGGAGAGAGAAAAGCCATTGACTCATTGTGCAATGACACCCAGTTAATCATCAGAGCTGCGGACAAAGGCGGAGGAATCGTACTCCTTGATTAAGACTACTACATATGGGAGGCCAACAGCCAACTCTCGGATACCATGTGTTATCAGAAACTCACTTACGATCCAACAAGAGTGTACAAAACAGAGATTGACTCTATTATACAAGTGGGACTCAACAATGGCTATATCAATCAAAGCACAGCTGAATTTTTGACCACCACACATCCCAAAATTCCATTTTTGTATACACTTCCAAAAATACACAAATCACTAACTAAGCCTCCTGGACGACCTATCATCTTGGCCAGAGGGTCCCTGTGTCAGCCCCTTTCCCAATTGGTCGACTTTTATCTACAACCACTGGTTAGGAGAACATCCAGCTATATAGAGGACACCTCTGACTTTTTGAGGAAATTAAAAGGAGTGCAGAGTGTGACAGAGGATACCTTGCTTGTCACTTTGGACGTTTCCAGTCTCTGCACCAACATCCCCCATATACAGGATATTGAATCATGCAAAGATCTTCTCAACAACAGCGATGCATATTTTGGACTGCCAGTCTCCTTTCTTATGTTACTCATTGACGTCATCCTCAACAAAAATTATTTTCTTTTTGAAAATTGTTTCTACTTGCAGAAACAAGGGACCGCCATGGGTTCTAACATGGCGCCCTCTTATGCCAACATTTTTATGGCAGCATATGAGCAGGTGCACATCATTGGTAATTCACGTTTTTGTCACTTTTTAGAATTTTATGTACGATACATTGATGATTTATTTTTTATTTGGCAAGGCAGTGAAGAACATATTTTGGAATTCATCAATGAACTCAACGCCCTCCCTGGAACCATCAGATTCAGTTTGACCTTCAGTAAAACACAAATTAATTTTTGGGATGTGACCATCAAAAAGGAGAATAATATATTGCTAACTTCAATCTACAGTAAGGACTCTGACCGTAACACTCTTTTCTTGCACTCCAGTTTTCATCCAGCGCCTTTGAAAAAGGGCTTGCCTTTCTCTCAACTGCTGAGGGAGATACGCATCACCTCTAATCCAACGGAATTACCAGGAGCTTTGGAATCTATGTGCCAGAGATTCTTGGACAGAGGATACTCCAAGAATGAAATCAATAATGCTTTATCGCAGATTGAGAAACTTAACAGAACTGAACTTCTACATGTGAAAACTGATCCTACCAATAAAGATCGGGATAGGCTCAATTTTTCCAGTATGTTCACTATGGCATCAGCATTTATACGTAACCGCATCAGGGAACATTGGCATTTGATCTCCAGTGATTCGACATTGAAAAAAGACTTATCTCTAATACCAAGATTTGCTTATAGACGAGGACCGAATCTCAAGGACTTTTTGGTCAAGACAGACTTTTCACAGCGGAAACCTAGACAGATGTCCAATTGGCTTACCACCAAACCGGGAGTATTTAAGTGTACAGGATGTTCGAATTGCTCTGTTCTGATATTAGGCAATCGCTTCAAAAATCCCACTGATGGGAGGGAATATTCCATCAAATATAGGCTGGACTGTAACAGTAGATTTGTTATTTACATTTTGAGATGCCCATGCAACCGTCTGTATGTCGGCAAGACTAGTAGAATGATGAAAGAACGGCTCAGCCAACACCGCTCATCTATCAAGAAGTGCCTAATTGCTACAGACACCTCAAAAGACTTTACTAACTTACCGATCGCAAGACACTTCAAGGATGCACATCATATGAGAACTACAATGGATACACAAACTTAATTGCCTTACTCCGATTGGCCTTAATGAAGATTTTCATTTAAGTTGTTTCCTGTGACATATTATAGTGACTTTTTGTTGGACTCTGCCTTCCGCTGTTTGGTTTAATTTTCTTAGACACCGCCGTGTGTCCTGTCATTGATGTTCTTTGCATGCCATGTGCTGTCAGACACCGCTGTGTGTCTTTATATATCTAGAGACTCGATCCTGACAGGTCCCAACTTCACTAGCAGTGACACCTTTCCTTTCACCCTCGCTTTCAACATCCACCATGCACAGGGCCGGATTAAGCCCTTGGGGGGCCCAGGGCACCCAAGACAGGGGGCCCCCCGACCAGCAACCACCCCCCGCAGGGGCAAAAGCAGGATTCGGAAGGGGGTTTCTTTTGATGCACGCGCGTGTGTGTGTGTGTGTGTGTGTGTGTATGTAAGTATATATATATATATATACACACATACACAGTGGTTGAAGTAGAAATTTTGAAGTGGGGGTATGCAAAAGTCAAGGACACAATTTGAAGGTGCGTGGTCACACAAAAGGGGGCATGTCCAGTGTAGTAGAACCCCTTATACTATCTAGTACTGGTGCCCCTTTCACCTTTTAGCACACGGTACGAGCTGAAATTCACATTATAGCACACTGAATGAGCCGAAATTCACCTTGTAGCACACTGAATGAGCCGAAATTCACCTTGTAGCACACTGAATGAGCCGGAATTCACCTTGTAGCACAATGAATGAGCCGAATTTCACATTGTAGCACACTGAATGAGCCAAAATTCACATTGTAGCACACTGAATGAGCCGAAATTCACATTGTAGCACACTGAATGAGCCGAAATTCACATTGTAGCACACTGAATGAGCCGAAATTCACATTGTAGCACACTGAATGAGCCGAAATTCACCGAAATTCACATTGTAGCACACTGAATGAGCCGAAATTCACATTATAGCACACTTAATGATCCAAAATTCACATTGTAGCACACTGAATGAGCTGAAATTGTGACAGCAGGGAGAGAGAGAGTGACGACAGGGAGAGAGAGAGAGAGAGAGTGACGACAGGGAGAGAGAGAGAGTGACGATAGGGAGAGAGAGAGTGATGACAGGGAGAGAGAGAGTGACGACAGGGAGAGAGAGAGTGACAACAGGGAGAGAGAGTGACGACAGGGAGAGAGAGTGACGACAGGGAGAGAGAGTGACGACAGTGACAGCAGGGAGAGAGTGACGACAGTGACAGCTGGGAGAGAGAGAGTGACAGTAGGGACAGGGATGGTAATGACAGGGAGAGAGGTGACAGCAGGGGAACATTACCTCATTTGTTGCAGGTGAGCGGCGGGTGGCTGGCGGCGGTGAGCGGCTGGTGGCTGGCTGCGGTGAGCGGCATGCGGTGGGTGGCTGGCAGCGGTGAGTGGCGGTAAACTAGTACAGCGCTCTATACAGCCACAGGCCGCCGCACAGGGACAGGGAGCAACATGTGCAGCAGGATGGCCACTTCCCTCGCCTCCTGCTGCACTTTAATTTCCTCATTTCCGGGTCAGTGGAAGAAGTGGCGGTATACCATACCGCTGTATACCGCCCCACTTCGACCTACTGTATATATATTTTATTTATATATATATATATATATATATATATATATATATACTTCAAAAGTATGTCACTCAGCGGGCTCCTTAATCACATATCACAAACGTCAGCTAGTTCAGCAATGTTTTGGGTTTTATTTACCCTTTGTCAAACAGCACATATACGACAAAAGGGTAAATAAAACCCGAAACGTTGCTGAACTAGCTGGCGTTTGTGATATGTGATTAAGAACTCCGCTGAGTGCCATACTTTTGGAGGCTTATGTGAAGGCAGTGTAAAGAGCACCACGGCTGCTGAAAAAGGAGAGGGAGTGCCGGCCAATCGATTTGTATCTCTCTCTCTCTCTCTCTCTCTCTATATATATATATATATATATATATACATAAATACACACATACACATTACATAGATCTCATGCACCCACATACACACAAATACATAACATACACATAAAACACATACACACACATAGAAAATATACACACATACATACTGTATACACTAATAGAACATATGCACATACATACAGTATACACAGATAGAGCACAAACTGTGCACACACTTACACAGAAGCCTGCCCTGAGGAAAGGGGTGAGGAATGGATGCCACAGCCAGGAGATATTGCTGGGAGCCAGGAACACAGTTCACCATTAGGCCCCGCCCCCACAGCAAAAAATGTCGCGATTCGCGGGTCGGCGGGGAGGGGGTGGAGCCAATATATTGTGATTCTGTAACAATGATCTCATATTAGCTCCGCCCCCTCTGCTCTGCCCCCGAATAGCGGTATACAGCTACAAGGGGGCGGAGCTCCGAATGCCTGCCGTAGGACCGGACAGCGGGCATTGAAAACAAAAAACATTTGGGCCACCCCCCTATTCTCTCCTCTCTCACCCCCTCTCCCCCTTCAAGCCCAGCACAGCACAAAGCCAGGCAACGGCAACAGGAGAAGTCAGGGTAAAGGCTCCACGCTGCAGCAGGGAGGAGAAGACTCCCGGCTGCTGGAGAGGGAGGATTCCGCGCTGTCAGCGGGTGTGTGATGTCCCGCTCGCGGCTGTTTCATGTGGCTTCCTCCCCACTCCTCACGGGTCAGCAGCAGATACAGGGCAGAGGGGACAGCAGCACCAGAGCAGTGCAGAGCAGCTTCGGCTGGGTGGCCCCTTATGCCAGGGGGGCCCGGGGTACTGACCCCCTTGGCATCCCCCTTAATCCGGCTCTGACTATGCAGACCCTCTCTTGCTCACTATATGCAGCTTATTGTCCATACTTGGTGTTGTGTTTAGCAGTATCAGATTCCAGCTGCCTATATGGGATTCCCCAGTAGACAACATATGTTGGTCTAGTGATATTTACAGCCATACCACACTGGCAAACGTCCAATTCCGGCTGATCTTGGAAACTAAGCAGTGTTGGGCCCAGTCAGTACCGATATCGGTGACGATCTGGGAATACTGGGTGCTGTACATCACTCAATACCGCAAGGCAGCGCACATTGTGCATTCTGTGGGTTTCCTCCCCAATAGGGCAGTTTGGATTCTTTTTGCACAAATATTCTTATTTATATTGATTGCCATAACAAGTGGGCATTGCTTTGCAGTAGGTTGTTTTGAAGGTTGTCCTTGTGTCACCTGCTATTATTTCTATTAGACCTGTCATTCCTTCCTGCTTTTTGCACCTTGCACTTTCTAGCCAGCACTTTCGGGGAACCCTGTTCTGCTGAGCTTCAGCACTATTCCTTTTACTTTTTTAAACACATCACTTCATTTCATTAACTGCTGTTTTGATATACAGCATCCTTGCAATTCCCCTCACTATCAGCATGCCATTTACTAGTCAGGCTGCTGAGACCACCCGCCGCACATTTTGCCGCGCTCCGGAGCCGTTGCTATAGACGACACCGGGTTTTTTAACTTAGTTACCAGTGTCATGGAGTGGGAGGAGACAGCAGGGGATGCATTAGGCATGCCCGGACTTGTCTCAGCCCATGTCCTGATGCTGCTGGGTTGATTTTGGTGCCATTTGATGCTTATATTTCATGTTCTGACAACAGTGCGTTTAGCCCCTGAGGAAGACCAGTCGGTTGAAACAGCTGTCGGGCTGTGTTTGCTGTACTTCACCATGCCATTTGGTTAAGGAATAAATCCTGCTTTTCTTTCATCTACACGTGAGTGCTGGCTTGTCTACTTTTTCTGCATCGCTGGAGAAGTGAGTGTTTTATATATATATATATATATATACTGTATATCTCGACACATACACACACTCTCATAGGTATGTATATGTGTGCGTTCGTGTGGGTGTGTAGATGTATGCATATATGTGTATAAAAGCGTTTGTGCTATAGTAATGGGCACAAGTCACTTTCAGTTTGTGTTCCAGCACAGGGAACAAGGGGGGGGGGGGCAAGGATGACAATGTTGTCGAAGTCAAAAATATTACATAGAAAGAACATGCAAACTCTACACACATATGTCGCTATACTTGCAAATACGCGCAGCGAGCACAGCAATATATGGTAAAATACGCATTTACACGGACATGCCACAGAGATGGATTCAACACTTATTTCATACAGTACATAATTATAATAATATCAAGCGCCAGACATCATAATGATTGAAAATTATATAATGAAGTAATGTCATGTATGTGTATTATTTGAACGAAGCAAGATACACCTGTCATATTTGGCATTTAAGCAACCAGATTAATGTGTAGATTCATTTGATACTTGTTATTAAGTTGTAGGACATTGCAACAAAGAGTTATGATTAAATGTATGAAAGCTAAAATCACCCTTATTAGTACAATGGACAGGAAACTCAGGCCAGCCCCCTCAGATGTCCCCAAGGCTGAACCTGTTCAGCACACGTACAAACCAGTGACTCGTCATGAATGAGAAAGTCCCCTCCCCCAAAAACTAGATAACACATTGCAGAGAAACACAGTTCTCAGTGGCTGTTTTGTACCAGAGGATGATGGAGTTGCTTCTAAACCAGTTCCTGCATGATTTTACAGAGAGAGAGATATATAAGATGCATTGAGGGAATGGTATTGTATCGCTGGCCTGTAACTGAAACTGTATGTATTAACTGCTTACTGTATAAATTGTAATCATGTAATTATGTGTATACTGTACATTGTGATATATTGAATACATATCCTTTTAATAACAAATATATACATCAATGAGCGTTGGAACTCAGATAATGTGTGGGTGTATTGTTTTCTCTTATGGGATGCAGTGTTTTGCTATGTATAGTGCACATTCATGGCACATGGTAATAAGAGGTGCAGGCGTTTACAATATATATTAGAGCGGGCATTTTAAATATTTGTTAGGAAACAATTTGGTATTCACAGATGGGGGCTGGTCCGCGATATCATGGTCTTAATGATGCACTGTACATTATAAACGCGATGCTGTGGTCGATCAGCTTGTGGTGGACGCAGCGTGAAGCTGAGAAAATCATATCCACGTGTATTGTTGTGTTATATCAGTAAGCCAATGATATGAAATTTCAAGGGACAATGTGTTTCTCATAATATTTAAAATGCTAAAATGTATTTTTATTGTTGCAAAACAAAGTTCAAATATTGTGTTTGATTCAGATTGGATTGTTTATCTGTTAAGTATGTTTAAAAGTAAATTTAAAAGTTGCTGCATAGCCTTGATATAGTTTTTTTTAAACTGAGGCCTAAAATAACTTCTAGTGCTTGTATAATGTGTGATTTCTTTGTGACAAAGGAAGCCGCATGGTCTGTCCTCCATTTTGGACTAACCACATGGCCTGTCCACCATCTTGTGTAAACCTTATGGATGTGGCAGGGGGAGGAGCAGTGGCCATTTTAGGAAGGTCACTTTCTAAATAGCTGATTTTCAGTCTGCTCAGAAAAATCAGTTTCCTTGGTCACATCAAGCACCATTTATGAGTTACCAATGCATTTATTTAACCCATGCCATAGTCAATTACAAATAGTTTCAATTGGGCCTAGTGAGAGTAAATGGTGAGATAAATGCTTGGCTTGGTGTAAGAAATTGTACATGAAAAAGAAAAGAAAAAAATACTTTTTTTTTCTTCTTTCCCAGGATTTAGTTAACTCTCTGTTTGCTATAGGATAGCCATTGAAATGCAAATTAACCAGTGTAACTTCTTTTTTTTTTAGCAGTGAAAAGCAAATAGCTTTGATATGCAAATAAGAGGTAAGGTGTCTCATAGGAGACCAGTGAATGGTACATATATATATAATATTATTATAATTCTGTGTATATTTATATCAGTGTATGTTCTGCAAGATAGCTATCCAATCTGAATCATATCATTTAAATTATAGATTATTGCAGTCATTATAGATCTGTGTGAAACCGGATACATTTGTTGCTATATAGTTAAAACTGAAATAACAGTGTTTAAGGAAGTAAATATAAAGCACAACATGCAAGTCTGGCCCGGTCGTTAAAGGTTTATACAGAAAAAAAAACTGGGTGTTGTGCTAAGTGAGCGATTATAGTTAGTATTGCTCACATTTATAGAGACTGTGTGGTTTGTTTTATTGCATACGCACATTGGTACACGTGGTATGGAACGTGAGGACAGCGTTCAAAAACGTGCACGTGGCGCAAGGCCACACATGTGGCATAGAGGTACGCACGGTTGCGTAATTATGCAAGTTTGCGTAGGGTTGTGTGCGCATAATAAAACCACACGATATTTGTTCAATTAAGGTGGGATAGTAGCCATGCTACAATAGCACAAAACTACCCGGTTTCTAAAGCAGATTAGTATAAAACATTTGTTTAAACTGTATTGCCTCTGGGGGTAAAGCTGCCAATCTGAACGAGTAAAAATTTTCTGTACAGAAAAAAACAAAGTGTATTTGAGAGAGCGAAAATGGAGTGAGTGGATTTGAACCCCGGAATTCGGGATCCTGTCGTTCGGTACACCAAGTGAGTGGAGGCTTGGTGGCGTGAGGCGGCTGACTCACGTTAGTAAAGGATTTGAAATACGTAAGTCGTGAGGAGACTTGCACAGGAGCATGGTAGGGAATTGTGAATTGTGAACTGTGTGACCCATGTAGTTTTTTTAATATGCTCCGGCTGAGGTTTCGCAGCTTGTGATTCGATTCCAGTGGTCGCATGGCGGATAGGTAACAAGTACCTATACGCTGTGCGATTGGGCCGCGCGTTTGTGGGTGCGATATAGAGCGCAACTTGATACCCCTTTTACGAGCTTTTGCGTAAAATCGCGGTATCATTAGCGCTGTGTACAGCATACGCAAGCGTGATTTATGTACAAGTGCATAAAGGGAGTTTTCGCTGGTCTCTCTCAGGAAAATCTCCAACGACAGATACTTTACTGGAAAGGGTAAGTTATTCCTAAAAACTTCCAGTAAATATAGGTAAATTAGGGGCCCTAGGTTGGGTAAATCGCCTTCGCTATCGACAGTGTATGGTAGCACTGGCCAAAGTGGGCGAGAGTGGGTGGAAGCGCTCGGAGAACTTTCACCGTTGCCTTACATTGAGTATTTTGGTGTTTGTGGGAAAAGGCCCACAATTATGGGAGCCAGTTGCTCAACTAAGGGACGTTTAGCCAGGGTTCAGGTTGAAGAGCCACGGCCCAAGGGGTCAGCGAGGTTTATTATGTGTGGAAAATATGGTCCACATGCTGAAGTTTATTGTGATGAATGGGTATGTATGACTGACAAAGATAGGGTACCATTCCCTAAGGTGGGCAGCTTTGACCCAGAGGTACTGCAGAATGTAAGCAGTAAAATATGTCTTCTTAAATCCAGAAAACAAAGGGTCAGACATACAAATTGTTTAAACCTGTGGCAGAAAGAGGGGTTGGTAAGTTTGATCCTATGGTATTGCAGGTGGTATGTCTAACCAAAGTCATATAAGACAAGAATGGAAATATGAGAACTGTTTGAACTTGTAGCAACAATAAACAAGTAGGAAGAAAAAAAAAGAATGCAAGTACACCGCCATATGTAGATGTGGAAGCAGTTACGGCCAGCATACAAACTATAGAAAATAATAAAAATATGAAAAATATGACTGTAACCTATATATGTACTAATGAATGTTGAAGTTTTATTTAAGAGGAGAAGGTGACCTGATTGTTTTCATCCATTTCTCATGTACCCAGAGGAGTATCAAACCGGTAAAAGAAGAGCAGTAGCCTGTGGGGGAAGTGGCTGAGACCAGTGGAACAGGTAAGTATGCTATCATTTGTGTACATATATAGTAAAACCCAAAAATAAAACAAAAAAATCAAGAAAGTAACGTCAAAAATGGAGAAAAATCTGTCCGCACATTAGTGAAGCGGACAGAGCCAAGGTAACCCCCGGGTATTTCTTTCAGTTACCATATAAGAAGTATTCATTCCTAGAAATGCCCCTAGTCAAGATGAGCTCGGAAATGTTTGTTGGACCATGTACAGACCCTTAATACGGGATGAGAAAGATTGAATGAATACTTTGCATGACCTAGAAGCTTGTTAAACTTTTTTTTGTTTTTGTCTCCTGTAGTAATAGAAAACCCTCCATCTGGATTAGATCACTGGTAAACACTAATTCGGCAAATAGGAGGTGGCTGTCTCTATGCAAATGGATGGGCTCAATAAGGCATTGAGGGTCAGGGTGCAGACTTCTTTGCAAAATTGGAAAGGGGTCACAGTAGCTAATCTTAGATAGTGTGCTATTGAACATCACAAGAATAGTGCTAGGTGCAGAGAACAACAGGGAGAGGTTAAGGAAGGCAAGTATACTAGCACATACAGGAAAGACCCATCAGTCCAAACCCCAGATCCCTAATGGTCAATAATATGTTACACTTGTAGGAAGGAAGGGCATTTTGCCAGAGATTGTAGGAGTAGTAGGACACATAGTCAATATAGACCCCCTAGACAGAAAACACAAGCGACATTATTAAACACATAAACGGGACCAAGGGACATATAGTAAGGAATCATAAGCCATATAGAAAACACAGATTCGGCTAATGGGAAGAACAAAATAAATGCAACATTACCCTTTGACAAAACTTGCTGGGGTTAAGATGGGGCCTCTAAACTTTTGCTACTTTTTCCAAGCAGAAATGGCCCCTGATTAACTTCATTTTGTTAGAAATGATATACATATACTGTGCTCCCGCTCAGGAAGTACAAAGTATGTTAGACACCCACGAAGACTAATGTGGCATTCTACTGTTCTAGATGCATGTCCATCACAGGTAGAGGAAATTATCTCACAGATACCGGGTTCCCTATGAACTTAGGATGGACAGGACACTGGATTGATGGCTGGGATAGTCCCAATAGCGATATGACAAACACAGAATTTTTTTTAAGGGGAGTAGACCAAGTAGAGAATCACTTACCTGTAGTGCCCAATCCAGTTGTCAAATTTTTATAAAATCTTCTTCACCTCTACAAACTCATCTGTCACCAACCTCTATTCTGTTTCTCTACAGTTTCCTCTTCATCTTTTGCGTTCACACAGGGTGGTACAATACATGGACCCAAGTAAAGTTCAAACTCCACATGCCTAGGTCCTTCATAGTTCTGCCCAAACCCAGTATATCTCAACAGCACGATAACACCAGTATTACTGCAGTGTGCCTTGTCATGCACAAAGGGTGGAGAATGGGAATACTGGTGAAGGGAAATTTTGTATAGACACTGATATGCCTGTTGGTGAATGGCAAACCTGACATTTTCTTTTTCATTTTCTTCTTTTTTCTCTCCTCTAGAGATGTTTTTTTTTTTTTTGAGTTATGCTCATGGTACTCTACAATGCAAACACACGATAGTAAATTAAAATGAAAAATTTGTGTTCCCTACAGGAAAAGGCAGTCTGGAGGACAAAGGGGTATGGCCAGGAGTCCTCAGAACTGTGGACAGGTGGACACGGTAAGCCAGTAGCTTCCAGAGCATACCTTCCAAGTCTAGCTGAGGTGGCACACGGTCTGACTCATCTAGGCAAAGAGGGTATGTGCAGGCTGATGAGAGCCTACTGGTTATCACTGACCTGGTTTGGGAGTGTTGTGGACTCGGGGCTTCTTCCGATGACCGGGAAGAGGAACCGCCACTGGGTCGTAGTAGAGATGGCCGGATGTAGGTCTTCCTCATGCAGAACTAAGACGGCAGGCGGGAGGCCCAGAGGAATTCTTGTAGGTCTCCTGTAAGACAAGACTTGTAGAAATAATGAAGGCTGGGGTACTGAGATATTGGAGACACTGTGGTATTGAAGGCACTGAGGTACTGGGAGTACAGGGAGTGCTGGGAGACCCTTGGAGGCACGGAGGTGTTTGGAGGCACGGAGGTGCTTGGAGGCACGGAGGTGTTTGGAGACACCGAGGTGTTTGGAGGGACGAGGTGCTTGGAGGCACGAGGTGCTTGGAGACACGGAGGTAACTGGAGGCACGGAGGTGCTTTGAGGCGCGGAGGTGCTTGGAGGCACGGGGTGCTTGGAGGCACGAGGTGCTTGGAGGCACGGAGGTGCTTGGAGGCACGGAGGTAACTGGAGGCACGGAGGTAACTGGAGGCACGGAGGTAACTGGAGGCACGGAGGTGCTTGAGGCGCGGAGGTGCTTGGAGGCACGAGGTGCTTGGAGGCACGAGGTGCTTGGAGGCACGGAGGTGCTTGGAGGCACGGAGGTGCTTGGAGGCACGAGGTGCTTGGAGACACGGAGGTAACTGGAGGCACGGAGGTGCTTGTAGGCACAGGATGCTTGGAAGCACAGGTTGCTTGTAGGCACAGGATGCTTGGAAGCACAGGTTGCTTGTAGGCACAGGATGCTTGGAAGCACAGGATGCTTGCAGGGACAGGATGCTTGGAAGCACAGGATGCTTGCAGGGACAGGATGCTTGGAAGCACAGGATGCTTGCAGGGACAGGATGCTTGGAAGCACAGGATGCTTGCAGGGACGAGGGAGCTCTGGATCATAGCTTCCACAGGAGAAACGAAGATACTCAGGCATCGGATCTCTGCCTGGTATCTGATTTTAAATTCCCCGCCCTAGCCTGATTGGCGGAGCAGGCAGGTGACGTCAGACCTGCTCCGCCTCCTTGCCCTTGCTTGTGATGGCGGCGCCCTTGCTTCCGGGAAGCCGCCGGAGAGCAGCGCCGACCCGCCGCTGAAGCCGGAGACTGACAGGGGAAGAGAGGCGCCGGGCAGACCAGGCCACCCGCAGGGACAAGCGCGGTCGCCGCTGCCCGAGGTTCGTGACAGTACCCCCTCCTCCAGGAGTGGCCCCTGGACACTTCCCGGGCTTAGTCGGATGTCTGGAGTGGAAGATCCGAATCAGACGAGGAGCCGTTACTTCAGTAGCCCCAATCCAACTTCTCTCCTCAGGTCCATAACCCTTCCAGTCCACCAAGTACTGTAATTTTTTATGAAGATAACGAGAGTCCAGAATAGCTTTGATTTCAAACTCCGCTCCAGCTTCTGCCACTACGGACGTTGGCCTTGGGAGTGCTGAGTGGAATCGATTCAGTATGAGGGGACGGAGTAGAGAAACATGGAAGGCGTTAGGTATGCGAAGATGGGCAGGCAAACCCAGTTTACAGACCACAGGATTTAAGACTTGTAGCACAGGGTAAGGACCGATGAACCTTGGAGCGAATTTCATGGTGGGCACCTTCAACCGGAGATTCCGTGTGGACAGCCATACCCTGTCCCCAACTTTATATTGAGGTGCGGCTTGCCGTTTCTTATCTGCAAAGAACTTGTACCGAACAGAAACCTGCTTAAGATTAGCATGAACCTTTCTCCAAATTTGTCCAAAGTGTCGTAGAGTGGACGCTACAGCAGGAACCTCTATTATCGGAAGGCTTGGAAATTCCGGAACACGGGGATGGAACCCGTAGTTGACGAAAAATGGTGATTCCCCAGTGGAAGAATGAAACAAATGGTTATGGGCAAACTCCGCCCAAGGCAACAACTCCACCCAGTTGTCCTGTGAAGGAGAGAGATACAACCGAAGAAAAGTCTCTAGATCTTGATTGACTCGTTCCGTTTGTCCATTTGTTTGGGGATGATAAGCCGACGAAAACTTAAGTTTAATGTGTAGAGTTGAACAAAGGGCTTTCCAAAACCTGGCGGTGAACTGTACTCCACGGTCAGAAACAATCTCTTGTGGCAACCCATGCAAACGAAAATGTTCTCGGATAAACAATAGAGCCAGTTTCGGTGCTGTCGGAAGACCAGTCAAGGGCACAAAGTGTGCCATCTTCGAAAAACGGTCAACGATAACCCAAACGGTGTTGCAACCCTTGGAACAGGGCAAGTCAGTGATGAAGTCCATGGAAATGTGAGTCCAGGGTCTCACAGGGATAGGCAGAGGACGAAGTAACCCTGCAGGAGGCAGACGAGGAGATTTATGTTGTGTACATTGGGGACATGAATTAACGCAATCTTGTACATCCTTCCTCATGGTGTTCCACCAGTAAGACCTTTGCAGAAACTTGTACATCTTCTGAGCGCCGGGATGACCGGAAAACTTGGAGTTATGGACCCACCGTAGTATTCCTGGGCGGAATCTAGCTGGTACGGACATTCTTCCAGGAGGAGGAGCTGGAGTAGTTAAAGCAGCAGAGACAGAAACTGGATTCAGAATTAAACCCCGCTCCGGAGGTTCATCCTCGTCTGTGGGAACCTGTGAACGGGAAAGCGCATCTGCTTTAATATTGAGAGTCCCGGCACGGTACTTGATAATGAACGAGAATCGGGAAAAGAAAAGTGCCCATCTCGCCTGGCGAGGATTCAAACATTGTGCGGATTTGATGTACAGTAAATTCTTGTGATCCGTGTAGATGGTAAACACATGTTTAGCCCCTTCTAGAAGATATCTCCATTCTTCCAAGGCAGATTTGATTGCCAAGAGTTCCTGGTCTCCAATAGAGTAATTTCGTTCGGCTGGAGAGAATTTACGAGAGTGGAAGCCACACGGATGTAATTTCTTATCAGAGGAATGCTGGGAGAGGACAGCCCCCACCCCGACTGAAGATGCATCAACTTCTAAGAAGAAGGGTTCCTCGAAATTTGGTTGTTGGAGAACTGGAGCCGTCGTGAAAGCTAACTTTAAGCGAGAAAAAGCTACAATGGCTTCCGGAGGCCACAAACTAGGATTAGAACCCTTTCTCGTCAGGGCAGTAATGGGTGCAACAATGGTGGAGAAACCTTTAATGAATTTCCTGTAGTAGTTCGCAAAGCCCAGGAACCTTTGTATTGCTTTCAGGGAAAGAGGCTGAGTCCAATCACGAATGGCCGACAACTTTTCCGGATCCATGCGAAGCTCCGTCCCCGAGATGACATAACCGAGGAACGGAATAGATGTTACTTCAAAGGTACATTTGGAAAGCTTGGCGTAGAGATGATTCTCTTGTAAACGGTGTAGCACCTCTTTGACTTGAGTCCTGTGTTCGACAAGATTCTTGGAAAAAATCAGTATGTCGTCCAGATATACCACAACGCTCTGATACAGCATATCACGAAAGATTTCGTTGACGAATCCCTGGAAAACCGCGGGAGCATTACTAAGACCAAACGGCATCACCAAGTATTCGTAATGCCCATCTCGGGTATTAAAGGCAGT